>NC_080738.1:16144836-16179836 GCF_019097595.1 Hemibagrus wyckioides | reverse complement strand
TCCTATATACACACTAAACAAGATGTTCTTTTACACACACACACACACACACACACACATTAAACATCCTATATACACACTAAACAAGATGTTCTTTTACACACACACACACACACACATTAAACATCCTATATACACACTAAACAAGATGTTCTTTTACACACCCACACACACACACACACATTAAACATCCTATATACACAATAAACAAGATGTTCTTTTACACACACACACACACATTAAACATCCTATATACACACTAAACAAGATGTTCTTTTACACACACACACACACACATTAAACATCCTATATACACAATAAACAAGATGTTCTTCCCCCCCCCACACACACACACACATTATATACAGTAAACAAGATGTTACCCACACAATTTATGTACACACAAAATAATGTACTCAATTTTCAAACAAATTACCTGTGTGTGTGTGTTTCTGTTTCTGATAGCTATCTGGATGGAAACCAGTTCACACAGGTTCCTCTGGAGCTCTCCAACTACAAACACCTCACACTGATGTAAGTCCCGCCTTCTGAACAACCAGCCAATCACAGCCCACCCCCGGCTCCTGTTTTTAACTAACCACTGCCTCTCAGCTGTGTGTGTGTGTGTGTCTAAGTGTATAAATATCCACCTGATCTCAGATTTTAGCATCTAATGCCCTAAGGTCATTTTATTTTATCCATTTAGAATTAAAAGCATGATAAATTAGCTTACATCCCTTTTACCCAAGACGAATCCGGCAACCACAGAGGCGTGAACTATTCACAGGTCATTTGCATAAAAAAATTTACATAATCAGGTGCAGAAAATGATTGTGAATATGAGTAGCGTTCCCTGCATAAATATACTGCATATATATTTTATTTTAGCTAGTGCTAACTTTGCTAGGGGATTAGCTAGCCGTTACTTTTGGACTTAAATCGATCTAGATTGCACATATTTTCTAGCTTCGTTTTTTATTCCTTTTTATAAATCTTTGTCTCAGGCTTCATCAGTGTGTGTTATTGAACTCTGTCTGTAAGACTCAGTGAGTTTAAACATCTGTAAAAGACATCTGTATTCACCGAATCACCAAGTACTTGTGTTTAAACTCACTCTTTTCAGCTTCTTAACACTTTCTGCTACTTTATTGCTTGCACATTTGTTCACACTGGAAATGCTGATTGAGCCTGAACCCAACATGGCTCCTTATTTGGCAGGAAGTGCACAGCTTGTGCTCTGTATGTTAATTTAATGCAGGAGTCATATAGGAGAGTTTTTTTTGGTCATGATTTTGGCAGCAACTGACAGCTTTGTGTGTGTGTGTGTGTGTGTTTGCTTTTTTTGCAGTGATTTGAGCAATAACCAGATCAGCACGTTGTCCAACAACAGCTACAGTAACATGTCTGAGCTGCTTACACTGTGAGTGATGATGATGATGATGATGATGATGATATAGTGAACCTGTGTGTGTATGTGTGTGTGAGTTTCTGTCAGCGAGTGTTGTAACTAGTGACGTAACATTTTTATTTTTTATTAAGTGTAAGTAATGTTGGATGATTAAAAACAAGAGCTGCTAATGCTAACTTTGATAGGGGATTAGCTAGCCTGAATTATTGCTAGGGGATTAGCTAGTGCTAACTTTGCTAGGGGATTAGCTAACCCACATTATTACTAGGTGAGGTATCTTGCCTAACATAAACACAAGTAACAAATATTTAAAATGGTCTGTTTTGCTTGTGTGTGTGTGTTCTTCTAAACTCTATACAGAATCCTAAGCTACAACAGACTGCGGTGTATTCCAGCTAAAGCCTTTGAGGGCCTTCGATCTTTGCGATTGCTGTAAGTGATTTGTGTGTGTGTGTGTGTGAGAGAGTGTGTGTGTGTGTGTTACCTGTACAGGTGAACAGTTTGGATGGTGTGTGTGTGTGTTTGTGTGTGTGTGTGTTAGAGAGTTATTGCATAAAATCCATGTTGGAGCTCTGTGGCTCTGTGTCTCACTTGTCTCTCTCTTTGCAGGTCTTTACATGGTAATGACATTGCTGTAATTCCTGAAGGAGCATTTAAAGATCTCTCCTCTCTTTCTCATCTGTGAGTGATCACACACACACACACACACACACACACAGTAGCTATTAATAAGCCTTCAGATAGTCAAAAGTATAATAAACAAAGCTGATCACATAAGGATTTATTGCTCTGTGTGTGTGTGTGTGTGTGTGTGTGTGTGTCAGTGCTCTCGGGGCGAACCCTCTCCATTGTGACTGTAACATGCAGTGGCTCTCTGACTGGGTGAAGAGTGGATATAAAGAGCCGGGTATCGCTCGGTGCGCTGGGCCTAAAGACATGATGGACAAACTGCTGCTCACCACACCATCCAAACTGTTCACCTGTACAGGTAACACACACACACACACACACACACACCATCCAAACTGTTCACCTGTACAGATAACACACACACACACACCATCCAAACTGTTCACCTGTACAGGTAACACACACACACACACACACCATACAAACTGTTCACCTGTACAGGTAACACACACACACACACACCATCCAAACTGTTCACCTGTACAGGTAACACACACACACACACCATACAAACTGTTCACCTGTACAGGTAACACACACACACACACACCATCCAAACTGTTCACCTGTACAGGTAACACACACACACACACACCATCCAAACTGTTCACCTGTACAGGTAACACACACACACACACACCATCCAAACTGTTCACCTGTACAGGTAACACACACACACACACACCATCCAAACTGTTCACCTGTACAGGTAACACACACACACACACCATACAAACTGTTCACCTGTACAGGTAACACACACACACACACACACCATCCAAACTGTTCACCTGTACAGGTAACACACACACACACACCATCCAAACTGTTCACCTGTACAGGTAACACACACACACACACCATCCAAACTGTTCACCTGTACAGGTAACACACACACACCATACAAACTGTTCACCTGTACAGGTAACACACACACACACACACACACCATCCAAACTGTTCACCTGTACAGGTAACACACACACACACACCATACAAACTGTTCACCTGTACAGGTAACACACACACACACACACACACCATCCGAACTGTTCACCTGTACAGGTCACACATACACACACACCATCCAAACTGTTCACCTGTACAGGTAACACACACACACACACACCATCCAAACTGTTCACCTGTACAGGTAACACACACACACACACACCATCCAAACTGTTCACCTGTACAGGTAACACACACACACACCCACACACACACACCATCCAAACTGTTCACCTGTACAGGTAACACACACACACACACCATCTAAACTGTTCACCTGTATAGGTAACACACACACACACACACTATCTAAACTGTTCACCTGTACAGGTAACACACACACACACACTATCTAAACTGTTCACCTGTATAGGTAACACACACACACACACACTATCTAAACTGTTCACCTGTACAGGTAACACACACACACACACACACCATCTAAACTGTTCACCTGTATAGGTAACACACACACACACTATCTAAACTGTTCACCTGTATAGGTAACACACACACACACACTATCTAAACTGTTCACCTGTATAGGTAACACACACACACTATCTAAACTGTTCACCTGTATAGGTAACACACACACACTATCTAAACTGTTCACCTGTATAGGTAACACACACACACACACACTATCTAAACTGTTCACCTGTATAGGTAACACACACACACACACACACACACACTGTCTAAACTGTTCACCTGTATAGGTAACACACACACACACACACACACACTATCTAAACTGTTCACCTGTATAGGTAACACACACACACTATCTAAACTGTTCACCTGTATAGGTAACACACACACACACACACACTATCTAAACTGTTCACCTGTATAGGTAACACACACACACACACACACACACTATCTAAACTGTTCACCTGTATAGGTAACACACACACACACACACACACTATCTAAACTGTTCACCTGTATAGGTAACACACACACACACACACACACTATCTAAACTGTTCACCTGTATAGGTAACACACACACACACACACACACTATCTAAACTGTTCACCTGTATAGGTAACACACACACACACACACACTATCTAAACTGTTCACCTGTATAGGTAACACACACACACTGTCTAAACTGTTCACCTGTATAGGTAACACACACACACACACACACTATCTAAACTGTTCACCTGTATAGGTAACACACACACACACACCATCTAAACTGTTCACCTGTATAGGTAACACACACACACACACACACTATCTAAACTGTTCACCTGTATAGGTAACACACACACACACACACACTATCTAAACTGTTCACCTGTACAGGTAACACACACACACACACACACCATCTAAACTGTTCACCTGTATAGGTAACACACACACACACACACTATCTAAACTGTTCACCTGTATAGGTAACACACACACACACACACACTATCTAAACTGTTCACCTGTATAGGTAACACACACACACACTATCTAAACTGTTCACCTGTATAGGTAACACACACACACACTATCTAAACTGTTCACCTGTATAGGTAACACACACACACACACACTATCTAAACTGTTCACCTGTATAGGTAACACACACACACACACACACTATCTAAACTGTTCACCTGTATAGGTAACACACACACACACACACTGTCTAAACTGTTCACCTGTATAGGTAACACACACACACACACTGTCTAAACTGTTCACCTGTATAGGTAACACACACACACACACACACACACACACACTGTCTAAACTGTTCACCTGTATAGGTAACACACACAAGTTCACTTGAAACACTCACACGTTCACTTTGTCCTGTGTTAAATGGAGTATTCACACTAATCAGAATATTCATGAGATGCAAATTTGTCCCTTGTTAATATTCATTATAACACGACCTAATTGGTGCATTTGTAGAGGTCCTGGGGCTATGTGGTTTACCTGTGCCAGGTAAGGCAGCTAGTCAGAGCCCCTCGTACTTCTCTCACTTCATCTACCCTGCCCTCCTTTACCTGACGTGACCTGACTTGACCTTTGACCTGTTTTGTGATGATCCGGTTGTTGCCCTGCCCTTGTGTGTGTGTGTGTGTGTGTGTGAGTGTGAGTGATTGAGTGATATGCACCTATTTAATATGTACTGTATAGTGTATATATCTATATTCTATTCAACCTCTTCAGTGAAGTGTTTAACTCTGTTCTCTTTCTCTCTGTCACACACACACACACACACACAGGTCCAGTAGACATCAACATCCAGGCAAAGTGTGATCCATGTTTGTCCAGTCCGTGCAAAAATAATGGCACCTGCACCAACCATCCTATTGACTTCTATAGATGTACCTGCCCATATGGATATAAGGTACACACACACACACATATGCACACACACATATTAATTAATATTTTAAATTGTGAGCTACACTCTGTGTGTGTGTGTGTGTGTGTGTGTGTGTGTGCAGGGTCAGGACTGTGAGGCTCCTATCCATGCCTGCATCAGTAACCCGTGTCAAAATGGCGGAACGTGCAACCTAAAAGACGGAGCTGAGAACACACACTGGTAACACACACCATCACATCATTATCATCTGTGTGTGTGTGTGTGTGAGTGTCAGGGAGAAATAATGATTCTGCTTAATGGAGAGAGATGATCTGATCATTCTTAAAATTTTTTAATGACTTACACGCTCACACCCACCTAATTAACCAATTAAGACTCTCTCTTACACACTCACACACTTAATTAACTCATTTAGATTCTTATAAGCCCTTAATTATCCAATTATGGCTCACACACACACTTAATGAACCAGTCGAGATTCTCTGTGGATTCTCACCGCTGTAGTGCTTGTATGTGTGTGTCTGTTTGTGTGTGTGTGTGTGTGTGTGTGCGCACTCAGGTGTGTGTGTCCCGAGGGCTTCGAAGGAGATTCATGTGAGAAAAACATCGATGACTGCGAAGACAACGACTGTGAAAATAACTCCACATGTGTGGACGGAATTAACACTTACACCTGTCTCTGCTCATCTGAGTACACAGGTAACACACACACACACGCACGCACACACACACACACACACACACTGGGCCTCATTTGTCATTTTCATTCCAGACCATTTTCTTTTCACCTCACCTAACACACGTCTGAATCACCTATTTGGAGGTCAAAATAACCTTCACCTCTGAGAAAGACTTTATTTTTCACTTGTCCATGTATGCATTGCCTTTTATGGAGTTATGTGGGTGTGGCCAAAAGTTTGATCATTTACATATAATTAATATTCATCAACAGTATATGCACAGGACATTGTGTTTAACTGGATAGGTTTGTTTGCCCATGTTTATCTGGCTAATGCTAACTCATTAACATGCTAACACTCTAACTGCTTTTGCTGACTGGTCCAACCCTCTCTCTCTCTCTCTCTCTCTCTTTCCCCCTCTCTCTCCCTCCATCTCTGTCTGCGTGACTCTCATGGTGTCTTGTTTCTCTCTTTGCTAGCCGCTAGTAACAATGAAGTGGAAAAAGGTCAGTCGCTTTATTCATCTCTGCATTCTTTCTGTCTTTCATTCTTTAGCATCTCATTACTCGCTCTGCTTGCTTGTTAATGAAACACCATACACACACACACACACACTTTATCAAAACCTTTTAACGTCACTGTCCAAAGACAAACATTAATGAAACTTTGCCCTCTCTCTCTCTCTCTCTCTGTGTGTGTGTGTGTGTATGTGTATGTGTGTGTGTATAGGGGAGCTGTGTGAAGATAAGCTGGATTTGTGTTCTCCGGAGCTGAGTCGGTGTCAACACGACTCCAAATGCGTCCTGACTGCCCATGGTTTCAAGTGGGTTTATCACACACACACACACACACTCAGAGTATTTTTGATTGCTACAAAATCAAGGATTCAGATTGCTATCTAAATCAAGGAGGTGTACATTAAAAAAGTGGGTGTGTTCAATCTAGTGGGCGTGTCCAGTTAAGAGGTTGTTTTTGTGAATAGATGGTATCTAGTTATCTATGAGCCAATACACATTCCTTTTCAGTAAAGTAACTGGTAAAGGCGGGTTAGACGGTCAAATACACCAAGGAGGACACGCCCACGTGACTAAGACACACCCACTTTTGTTTCATACGCACTCTTTTCTCAAATGGCTTGCTCTGATTGGCTAGGTGTGAGTGCACTCCAGGTTACTCGGGAGAGCAGTGTGAGCTGGACATCGATGATTGTGCAGATAACAAGTGCAAAAACGGAGCGCAGTGCTTCGACGCTGTCAACGGATACACGTGTGTGTGTCCTGAGGGCTACAGGTGAGCACACACACACACACACATACACACATACACAGACATATACACAGGCACACACACATACATGAATTACAGGTACACACATCAGTTATATGCTTAACATGCACAATATTGTTACTTCACATAGTGTGTGTGTGTGTGTGTGTAGTGGATTGTTCTGCGAGTTCTCTCCCCCCATGGTGCTGCCCCGGACAAGTCCGTGTGACGATCACGAGTGTGAGAACAGTGCGGAGTGTGTGGTCAAGGGGGCAGAACCGGTGTGTGTGTGTCTCCATGGTTACGAGGGCACACGATGTGAGCGACTCATCAGCGTGAACTTCGTCAGCCGAGACGCGTTCATCCAGATTCCCTCTGACACACAATACACTAACATCACACTCCAGGTACACACACACACACACACTCATATACTCACACACACATATACACTGGTGAGCATCATGGGAAACAGAGTCTCTCACACACATACACACACTCATATACTCACACACACATACATACACACACATATACACTGGCTCATATACACAGAGCAAAGGTACCATACACCATAAACAGTACTGTACAGTACAGTACTGACTGGATGGCTGCTTATACCTGGTGTGTGTGTGTGTGTAGATCGCGACAGACGAGGACAGTGGAGTGTTACTGTATAAAGGCAGCGGTGAACAAATGGCTGTCGAGCTCTACAGAGGACGAGTGAGAGTCAGCTACGACACGGGGACCATTTACAGGTACACACACACACACACATTTAAATACTGACAAAGACTGAAATTTCTGATGATTTGTTATACCAATATATGTTAGACACACAGACAGTTATTGATTGATTGTGTGTGTGTGTGTGTGTGTAGTGCGGAGACGGTGAGTGATGGAGGTTTCCACGTGCTGCAGCTCACAGTGACGGACCTGTCTGTCTCTCTGTCTATTGATGGAGGGAAACCTAAATCTATCTCTACTGCACGGAGAACGAGTGTAGGATCTGGAGCGTCAACGCTCTACCTGGGAGGTGTGTAAGAAACACACACACACACACACACACACACATAAACAAACATTCAATCTGTATGCACACACCTTCATCTTCTCTCTCTCTCTCTCTCTCTCTCTTACACTTATCTTTCTTTCACACTTCTCTAACTCTTCTCTCTCTCTCTCCCTCTCTCTCTCTCTCTCCCTCTCTCCCTGTCTCTCTCTCTCTGACTCTCTCTGACTCTCTCTTTCCCCTCTCTGTCTCTCTCTCTCTCTGTCTCTCTCTCTCTCTCTCTCGCTCTCTCCCTGTCTCTCTCTCTCTGACTCTCTCTTTTCCTCTCTTCTCTCTCTCTCTCTCTCTCTCTCTCTCCCTGTCTCTCCCTCTCTCTCTCTGACTCTCTCTTTTCCTCTCTTCTCTCTCTCTCTCTCTTCTCTCTCTCTCTCTCTCTCTCTCTCTCTCTCTCCCTGTCTCTCCCTCTCTCTCTCTGACTCTCTCTTTTCCTCTCTTCTCTCTCTCTCTCTCTCTCTCTCTCTCTCTCTCTCCCTGTCTCTCCCTCTCTCTCTTCTCTCTCTCTCTCTCTCTCTCTCTCTCTCTCTCTCTCTCTCTCGCTCTCTCCCTGTCTCTCTCTCTCTCTCTCTCAGGCGTCCCTGTGCAGTCGTCCATCTCTCCGTTCAGTAACGGCTCCAGTTTTCACGGTTGTCTCCGTCATGTCTACATTAACGAGCAGCTGCAGGATTTGTTGCGTTTCCAGCGGGAGGGTGTGATCCCTGGGTGCCGCTCGTGCCAGCCGAGTGTGTGTGTGCATGGCCAGTGCCACGTTAACTCACGTGATGCACGTGACGCGTATACCGACACTCACTCATCATTCAGCTGCGAGTGTGAAGCAGGCTGGACCGGACCATTGTGTGACCAGCCACTCAACGACCCCTGTCTGGGCAACAAGTGAGCTGTTTAAAAACACACAACTTTATTTACATGACCTTCATCTGGTCTCTAACCTCAAACCTCCCCCTCTCCCTCTCTCTCTCTCTCTCTCTCTCTCTCTCTCTCAGGTGTGTGCGTGGCACTTGTGTGCCCATTAACTCGTACTCGTACAGGTGTGTGTGTGCGCCAGGCTTCGTGGGCGTTCTGTGTGACGAGCGCAGCGTCAGTGTGTGTGAGTGTAAACACGGACACTGCCGCCTCTCCGGCCTCGGCACAGCGTACTGCGAGTGTAACGCTGGATACACCGGGCCGCTGTGTGACAAAGGTAACATCAACACACCTGAGTGTGTATACGCATGGGTTTGTGTGTTTAATCTGCTTTTATGTTGTGTGTTGCTGCTTTAAAAGCTCTAACCCTGCTCAGCTTTAATAATATTATCAGCTATGTGCCGATATTCAATAACACGATATATTGTGATATTTATGTGACTTTTATCACGTTGGCAGATTTTTCATCAGTAAGTGGCAGGTGATGTGTTTATTATAATATACAGGTTTGCTAACAAGAGGAAATGGTAGAGCTGGATAAAAATAATCATAATAATAATAATATTTCATAGTATTTTATTTATAGCCCACAAAAATGTATGTACATTTTTTATACTTATTTGCAAAAGGAAATACATTTCTTTTTTTTTTTACTTTTTTTTTTTAATAAAAAGAATTTGTTTTAATAAAAAAAATCTTTAAAAAAATTTTAATTAATAAAATTATTTTATATTTATTTGTAAAAGGAAATAAATTTCCTTTATTATTTATTTTCTTTTTTTTTACATTTTAATAGAATTTTTAAAAATAAAATTATAAAAAAAATATATAAAGCACAAAACAATAATAAATAAATCTATTCGTTGCAAACAGTTTATAATGATAATAAATAAATAAATAAATAAATAAATAAATAATTAAAAAAATTTATTAAAAAAGTAAAATAAATAAATATATTGAAATTTCTGAAAAGTGTGTGGTGTCATAATTGATCACGATTATATCAGTATTATTTTGTGATAACGTCCGGTCCTAAATGAGCCGTTTATTAATTCCTTTCCTATTAAAAGCTGATGTGAATGTTTAATATCGGTACATGCATGCTTATCATTAATCTGGGCTTTTAATAATAATAATGCTTTAATTCTTTTTAACCTCTCTGCACGCTTAAAGCTGCTACTGACAGCGCTGCGGACCGCACAGAGGTGAGCGTGGTGTGTGTGTGTGTGTGTGTGTGTGTGTATGTGATTTCTTCCCTTCGAGCTCGGTGTACACACTGGACACGTGTTGATAATTGTTTATATGCAGCTCTCTGAGATGTTCTCCAAGGGCTGGTTCATCTAAAAAGCAGCTGAGATTTGATCTTCAGTAAAATTCAGTGTAAGGTTCTCCAACAGAGGGAAAAACACACGTCTAAAACACACTGAAATCCAACAGACTCGTTTTAGATCAGACTCACAGACACAACATCATTCATTACTTTATACTGATATAAAACGTCCCACATGTCATATGGAATGGAAATCTAATGAACTGGTTTTAAATCCGTATTTGAGTCCAGTATCAGGACATGTCCAGTGTTCTATACACCTCCTGTTATAACACTCTTTTACCCCTCTCTTCTTCTTTCACTCTGCTTTTCTGTCTCATCTCAACATCTGTATTAATTTGATGAGAAATATTCAACTGCAAATCCTAACACACTGTTCATATATTGTCTCTCTCTCTCTCTCTCTCTCTCTCTCTCTCCCTCCCTCTCTCTGACTCTGGGGACAGAGATGGAGTGTAGGGGTCACAGGCTCCGGGGTTATGTTCAGCGGCAGCAGGGCTACGCTGCGTGTCAGACCACGGAGAAAATCTCACGCTTAGAATGCGCAGGGCACTGCGGGGGCGGGGACTCGTGTTGCTCCGCCCTCCGCACCAAAACCAGGAAGTACACGTTCCAGTGCACAGACGGCTCCTCGTTCATCCAGGAGGTGGAGAAAGTGGTCAAATGTGGCTGTACGAAGTGTCCATCCTAAAACAGAGTGAGAGAGAGAGAAAGAGAGAGGCCCCGCCCCTTCCTCTTCACACTTCCTGTCCTCATCTTCCCTCCACTTCGTCTCCTCTCCTCTCCTCTCCTCTCCTCCCTGTTTTTATATAAATGTTCACATATTTTCCGTTTCGGACTGATGATCGCTTCCCTCAGACGAGAAGATGGATTATTGTAAGATACAGAACAAAAAAAAAACTATTTTTTATTATCAAGGACAAAAAAAGTATAGATTTTAGATTATTTTGTTGGTTTTCATTTGCAGTCCTGAAAGAACTGTGATTTTATTTGTTTGTTTACCTTTTTCATTTTATTTTTTTATTTTTTATTTTATTTTAAATTTTACTCAACAACACCTCAGTGAAGAGCGGAGAGCAGTCTGCTTTTCCGTACGGGTTTTTGGACTAACTCACTTTTTTCGACATGGGGGAAAATTAATACCGTCAACACACACACACACTCACACACACACTCACACACACACACAAACACGCCTGTTTTTGCCACATGATCGGTGTCCATGGACCAACAAAAGTGTAGCTACTTCAGTCTAAATAAATCTCAGTGCTCAGAATAGCAGATTGTAGTCACACAAGAGAAAATGAGCTAAACTCTCCGCCGCTATGAACAGAGCACAATGCTAACGTTCATGCTAACTGCAGCGGCTATCTAATGTTAAGAAGAGTTTGCTAGCAGGCTAATTCTCATCAAGTCATTCTGTTGTGTGATTGAGACCAGGTCCTCTAGCTGATTATTTTTGTTGACCCAAAGACACCTGTCAGTCAGAAACATTACACACACACACACACACCCTGTGTAAACCCTGTGTATTTATTGTCTGAACCACTCTTTCACAGTACTTCCCTGTTTTTATCCACAGAGTTACAGCCAATATAAACTTATATTAATTTATATTTGTCCTGTTAACAGCGTAGCTTAAACACACACACACACACACACATATTAGCGTGCTGTAACGTAGAACAACTAACGGTGGTTGACTCGACCAACGAGACGTAAGTCATGTTTATATATAAAACCTTTAGTGGTGTTTCAAACCTTCAAAATGTGAAGTGTATATTTTTGTCCTTAAACTTTGTTACAGTGTCAGAGATGGACTTTCCTGTTAGCCGAGAACCGTGTAGCCCCCCCACCCCACCCCCCATTCTCGTGTATTCGACCTAAAACACGCGATATGTAGTGACCGAGTAACGCTAGCTCCACTAGGAGGCGCTCTATGTGCCTCTTAAGATGTTTCTCCTTATAAATCTCGATTTAACTAGAACGTAAAAGCTGTGAGTATTTTTATCTAAATGATACGTTAACCCCGCCCACTCTTCCTCTTCCTGTTAACACGTTGCTGCTAAACTGGTATCGTAGACTTTGTGTCACGATTAGACGTGTGCCGATATTACAGAGTTGTCATCGCGTCACGGTAATCGCATGTCAGGCTGCGTATCTCGAGGTTCAGGGTAAGTAACATTGAAATATTTTTTAAAATCTTCTAGAATTATCGAATCGGTGCGACCCGTCCGAATAACGGCATCCAAAAATAAACAAATTGATCATTTTACAATTCAGCAAACGCAGCGGCAGCGCCATCACTTCATACTAGAAGTTATATAGCGTGCTAGCAAACTTTGGAATAGTTTACCTCAGGAAAACGTGATCGAACACGTCACTAAAATGATGGATTTGACAAACAAATTGAAAATTCTACGGTTAAACTAAAAGAGCTCAAACAGGATTAGTTTCTGTAGTGATTATAGATTCTACTGGCTCAGATAGCTAGTTCAATACTTAAATAACTAACAGCTACAAACAGTTACCTCGTATCCAAAAGGGAATTCACGAATATAACCAGTTGGTAATCCAATTAACTAGTAGTTAGTTAATAAAGCTTGCTAGCTATATAGATCTAGCTTGCTAGTTGCAATGCTGCCTGGATTGCACATGAATTCTATGTTCTTCAAACAGACGTTATAATTGAAAGAGTATAGAAAACCTCAGCTGCTGGACTGATAGCGTACGGTTCATACGTCTGTCACACTTTTATCCGAGTGAGGAAAACTCAAAAAGAGAAGAGTCCACGATAATATCCTGTTTGACTATCCAGACATTATCCTGTTATAGATTATCGGCACATGTCTAATCGTGACGATGATGATGATGTTGAAGATGAAGATGATGATGGTTATTCAGGTGGTAATGATGATATGATGGTGTGTATTGTAGAGGACAGTGCTTGTACACGGATGAGCACATTATCTTACTGATCTTTAAATAAAAATGTTCCTTCCTTGTATGGTTTCTTTCTTGTAATTCTCTTCTGGAGCAACACACAGAATTAACCTCACTTTAATGACTGGTCACGTGATCATTATTATGTACAAGAAGTATGACGTAATTTTAATAATGATAATATTTTAACCTGTATTTTAACTTTTATCTACTGTGTGCTGTGTAATTATAATAGAATCATGAGTCAGAATGGCGTTGCTGCCCCCGTGTGGACAAATATGGTTATTACATCTGTTGTAGTGTTAACGGAACTTTAAACATAATTATTTAAACATAAATAAAAACTTTATCTTCTATATTATGATGAGTGTGAGGTGATATTAATCACTACATTGCCTGTAAGAGTAGAAAAATGAACTCATTTTAATAATTCCTGTTGAAATGAAGTAGTATTTTGGTGGTTTGGTCACGTGATTTAACACTGAATTAAACCCACAGTTATAAAGACTTTGATCATATATATATATATGAAGCTGAAAACATTTTAAGTCGTTTTATTAACATTTAAGATCATTTAGAGACGTTTATTTTCTTCAGGGTTGTAGATTACAGGTGTTGTGATGTAACAGCGCCATCTTGTGGTCCACTGCGGAACGTCCATTAAACTGGCTTTACACTGTAGTGCTTAAAAAGCAAATTGAGCTTTAAATGTGCATTAAGGGAATTTTTATTTATTTATTTATTTATTTATTTATTTATTTATTTTTATATATGTAGCAATAAAACTTTAGCTTTAGCAATAGCTTTTGTTTCAGGAACGTCATCATCTTTGTCCGTTATGTTGCTCAGCAACCAAAAGCTACACTACAATGGCATGAGACGTTATTGTGGCGAATATTATAAATAATTTATTTTATTGTTTTATATATATATATATATATATATATATATATATATATATATATATATATATATATATAAATAACAAACTCTAATAACACAAACACTGCTCTGAATGTTTTTATTTTAAATTTGATCTACTGAAGTTTTCTTCGTGAACGAATCGGTGTTTTTGAACGAATCTTTTAAGTGAACGAATCGTTACGTGACTCGCTATTCGTTTAAGTCAAAGAATCATTAAATGACTGATGGCTATTTGTTGTAAAAAAAAATAGTGTACTATAAATTTACCAAACTTTGTGTATTGAACATACCAGTTATGATAAATCATAATACCCAGACTTGTCTCCTGAAAAGCGTTATTAAATGAATTCACGGTACGGAACGAATCAGTGAATGAATCATTTCTGTGAAAGGAATCAAATGATTCGAGTCGCTCGGATGAATCGAAACGACCGACTCTGTACCGATCGAGACTTGGCGTTGGGTCTGAACACGAGCGGTACCGATTCAGAACGAACCGGAACATGTGGCTCAGTTCGAACTGAAGGTCGGATATGAGTCTTTATTGATTCAACAAGAGTAGAAAGCGAAGAGGAGCGCAGTGTGGGGTTTGTTTTGTTGTTGTTGTTTTTGTTTATTGCATGATCTGCTATACAAGATCATATGTGAATAAGTCTGATGAACTTCTCTTAATCGACTCTACATACATTTTATTAGTGTAAAAACTCGAAAACGTTTTTAAATAAATGCATTGAGTGAATGAAACAATGATTAAAACAAACAAACAAACAAACAAAGACTGGCGCGATGTAATGATGGAATTTACGCGTGAATCTTTTTGGTGAAATGAATCAAATGATCCGAGTGAATCGAAATGACTCCCTCTGTCACTTGTGGAGGTGGGCGGGGCCCAATTGCGGTTAGCACGCGCTGCTTATATCCGCGCTAGCTGTAGAAACATAAATAAAGTGGATATCAGAGGAAAATTGACTTCCGTTCCAGGGAAAACTTTAAACATAGGTACATTTATCAGTTTATCAGACGTTCACCTGTCCTGACAGGTAAGTTTGGTTTCTTCTAGCTTTCCCTCGCCTTGTAGAGCACCTTATGTAACACAGTGTTCTGTTTAAGCCAGTGGTGTTTTACTTCTCAGAGACAGCAGACTGAGAGACAACACACTGAGAGTCAGCAGACTGAGAGACAGCAGACTGAGAGACAACACACTGAGAGTCAGCAGACTGAGAGACAGCAGACTGAGAGACAGCACACTGAGAGACAGCACACTGTGAGACAGCACACTGTGAGACAGCAGACTGAGAGACAGCACACTGAGAGACAGCAGACTGAGAGACAGCAGACTGAGAGACAGCAGACTGAGAGTCAGCACACTGAGAGACAGCAGACTGAGAGTCAGCAGACTGAGAGTCATCACACTGAGAGTAAGCACACTGAGAGTCAGCACACTGTGAGTCAGCACACTGTGAGTCAGCACACTGAGAGTCAGCACACTGTGAGACAGCAGACTGAGAGACAGCAGACTGAGAGACAGCACACTGAGAGTCAGCACACTGAGAGTCAGCACACTGTGAGACAGCACACTGAGAGACAGCAGACTGAGAGTCAGCACACTGAGAGTCAGCAGACTGAGAGTCAGCAGACTGAGAGACAGCAGACTGAGAGTCAGCACACTGAGAGTCAGCACACTGTGAGACAGCAGACTGAGAGTCATCACACTGAGAGTCAGCACACTGAGAGTCATCACACTGAGAGTCATCACACTGTGAGACAGCACACTGTGAGACAGCACACTGAGAGTCATCACACTGAGAGTCATCACACTGTGAGACAGCACACTGTGAGACAGCACACTGAGAGTCATCACACTGAGAGTCAGCACACTGAGAGTCATCACACTGAGAGTCATCACACTGTGAGTCATCACACTGTGAGTCATCACACTGAGAGTCATCACACTGTGAGTCAGCACACAGAGTCAGCACACTGTGAGTCATCACACTGAGAGTCAGCACACTGTGAGACAGCACACTGTGAGTCAGCAGACTGTGAGACAGCAGACTGTGAGTCATCACACTGAGAGTCATCACACTGTGAGTCAGCAGACTGTGAGACAGCACACTGTGAGTCAGCAGACTGTGAGACAGCAGACTGTGAGTCATCACACTGAGAGTCAGCACACTGAGAGTCATCACACTGTGAGTCATCACACTGTGAGTCAGCAGACTGTGAGACAGCACACTGTGAGTCAGCAGACTGAGAGACAGCAGACTGAGAGTCATCACACTGAGAGTCATCACACTGAGAGTCATCACACTGTGAGTCATCACACTGTGAGTCAGCACACTGTGAGTCATCACACTGAGTCATCACACTGAGAGTCATCACACTGAGAGTCATCACACTGAGAGTCATCACACTGAGAGTCAGCACACTGTGAGTCATCACACTGAGAGTCAGCACACTGAGAGTCAGCACACTGTGAGACAGCACACTGTGAGTCAGCAGACTGTGAGTCATCACACTGTGAGACAGCAGACTGTGAGTCATCACACTGAGAGTCATCACACTGTGAGTCAGCAGACTGTGAGACAGCAGACTGTGAGTCATCACACTGAGAGTCATCACACTGTGAGTCAGCAGACTGTGAGACAGCAGACTGTGAGTCATCACACTGAGAGTCAGCAGACTGTGAGTCATCACACTGAGAGTCAGCACACTGAGAGTCAGCACACTGAGAGTCAGCACACTGTGAGACAGCACACTGTGAGTCAGCAGACTGTGAGACAGCAGACTGTGAGTCATCACACTGTGAGTCAGCAGACTGTGAGACAGCAGACTGTGAGACAGCAGACTGTGAGTCATCACACTGAGAGTCAGCACACTGAGAGTCAGCACACTGAGAGTCAGCACACTGAGAGTCATCACACTGAGAGTCAGCACACTGTGAGTCAGCACACTGAGAGTCATCACACTGAGAGTCAGCACACTGCTGTGATGAGACACACTGAAGCGGATTATTTTTCTAAAACAATGTATCATGGAGTTTTATTCCACTTGTACCTCATCCAGTCATTCTCTTCTTTTCTTTTGTAATAAATAAGACAAAAACAAGGCATAAGTGAAACTGCAAATATAAACCCTGTCCTGAAAACGTTCCTTTACTGAAGTACTAACACCGGACACTCCTTCTGTAAAGGTTATATATCCTTATAGAAAACATTCACATACCAACAATTCTACATTTTTCCTTGGTTCATTTGTAGTTGTAGATGAAGTAGATAATCCTCCATGTACATCCCTGTCTTCAGTTTCTCTAGAAAGTTTAATGTGTCAGAATGACCGTGTGTGTTAATGTAAACCCCTGGTCTGTGTTCCAGTCAGTATTGCTGTAGATGTGCTGATAAACACCATCCTGACCAGTTAGAATCCAGACGTCAACAGCTCAGCACTTGGTGCAGTGAGAAAGATAAACGTTAGCTTTAACATGGTGTAGTTGTGTATTATCTGATCACTGTGTGCAGACTGGGGCTGTGTGAAGCCTTTACTGGTTTATCATTTCAACACTACACTGTTGTAGCTTTCATTCTGCCTCCAGTCATAAGCCGTGTAGGTGTTGGTGTGGTGTAGGTGTGGTTTTGGTGTAGTGTGGTGTTGGTGTAGTGTGGTGTTGGTGTAGGTGTTGGTGTGGTGTAGGTGTTGGTGTAGTGTGGTGTAGGTGTTGGTGTAGTGTGGTGTAGGTGTAGGTGTAGTGTGGTGTAGGTGTGGTGTAGGTGTAGTGTGGTGTTGGTGTAGGTGTTGGTGTAGTGTGGTGTAGGTGTTGGTGTAGTGTGGTGGTGGTGGTGGTGTAGGTGTAGGTGTTGGTGTAGTGTGGTGTAGGTGTTGGTGTGGTGTTGGTGTAGGTGTAGTGTGGTGTTGGTGTAGTGTAGTGTGGTGTTGGTGTTGGTGTGGTGTAGGTGTAGGTGTAGTGTGGTGTAGGTGTAGGTGTAGTGTGGTGTAGGTGTAGGTGTTGGTGTAGTTTGGTGTTGGTGTAGTGTGGTGTAGGTGTTGGTGTAGTGTGGTGTTGGTGTAGGTGTAGTGTGGTGTAGGTGTTGGTGTAGGTGTAGGTGTAGTGTGGTGTTGGTGTAGGTGTAGTGTGGTGTAGGTGTAGGTGTTGGTGTAGTGTGGTGTTGGTGTAGTGTGGTGTAGGTGTAGGTGTAGTGTGGTGTAGGTGTAGTGTGGTGTTGGTGTAGTGTGGTGTAGGTGTTGGTGTAGTGTGGTGTTGGTGTTGGTGTGGTGTAGGTGTTGGTGTAGTGTGGTGTAGGTGTAGTGTGGTGTAGGTGTTGGTGTGGTGTAGGTGTAGTGTGGTGTAGGTGTTGGTGTTGGTGTAGTGTGGTGTTGGTATAGTGTGGTGTAGGTGTAGTGTGGTGTAGGTGTTGGTGTAGTGTGGTGTTGGTGTAGTGTGGTGTAGGTGTAGTGTGGTGTAGGTGTTGGTGTAGTGTGGTGTAGGTGTATTGTGGTGTAGGTGTTGGTGTAGTGTGGTGTTGGTGGTGGTGTTGGTGTAGGTGTTGGTATAGTGTGGTGTTGGTGTGGTGTTGGTGTAGGTGTAGTGTGGTGTTGGTGTAGTGTGGTGTTGGTGTAGGTGTTGTTGTGGTGTGGTGTAGGTGTAGTGTGGTGTAGGTGTTGGTGTAGTGTAGTGTGGTGTGGTGTAGGTGTTGGTGTAGTGTGGTGTGGTGTAGGTGTAGGTGTTGGTGTAGTGTGGTGTAGGTGTTGGTGTAGTGTGGTGTAGGTGTTGGTGTAGTGTGGTGTAGGTGTTGGTGTAGTTTGGTGTAGTGTGGTGTAGGTGTTGGTGTAGTGTGGTGTAGGTGTAGTGTGGTGTAGGTGTTGGTGTAGTGTGGTGTAGGTGTTGGTGTAGTGTGGTGTAGGTGTAGTGTGGTGTAGGTGTTGGTGTAGTGTGGTGTAGTGTGGTGTAGGTGTAGTGTAGGTGTTGGTGTAGTGTGGTGTAGGTGTTGGTGTTGGTGTAGTGTGGTGTAGGTGTAGGTGTTGGTGTAGTGTGGTGTAGGTGTAGTGTGGTGTAGGTGTTGGTGTAGTGTGGTGTAGGTGTAGTGTGGTGTAGGTGTTGTGTGGTGTAGGTGTTGGTGTGGTGTTGGTGTAGTGTGGTGTAGGTGTAGTGTGGTGTAGGTGTTGGTGTAGTGTGGTGTAGGTGTAGTGTGGTGTAGGTGTTGGTGTAGTGTGGTGTAGGTGTAGGTGTTGGTGTGGTGTAGGTGTGGTGTAGGTGTAGTGTGGTGTAGGTGTAGTGTGGTGTAGGTGTTGGTGTAGTGTGGTGTAGGTGTAGGTGTTGGTGTAGTGTGGTGTAGGTGTTGGTGTAGTGTGGTGTTGGTGTAGTGTGGTGTGGTGTAGGTGTTGGTGTAGTGTGGTGTAGGTGTTGGTGTAGTGTGGTGTAGGTGTAGGTGTTGGTGTAGTGTGGTGTAGGTGTAGTGTGGTGTTGGTGTAGTGTGGTGTAGGTGTAGGTGTTGGTGTGGTGTTGGTGTAGTGTGGTGTAGGTGTAGGTGTAGTGTGGTGTAGGTGTAGTGTGGTGTTGGTGTAGTGTGGTGTAGGTGTTGGTGTAGTGTGGTGTAGGTGTAGTGTGGTGTTGGTGTAGTGTGGTGTAGGTGTAGGTGTTGGTGTAGTGTGGTGTTGGTGTAGTGTGGTGTAGGTGTTGGTGTGGTGTAGGTGTTGGTGTAGTGTGGTGTAGGTGTAGTGTGGTGTAGGTGTAGTGTGGTGTAGGTGTAGGTGTTGGTGTAGTGTGGTGTAGGTGTAGTGTGGTGTAGGTGTAGTGTGGTGTAGGTGTTGGTGTAGTGTGGTGTAGGTGTAGGTGTTGGTGTAGTGTGGTGTAGGTGTAGTGTGGTGTAGGTGTAGGTGTAGTGTGGTGTAGGTGTAGTGTGGTGTAGGTGTTGTTGTGGTGTAGTGTGGTGTAGGTGTGGTGTAGGTGTTGGTGTAGTGTGGTGTAGGTGTTGGTGTAGTGTGGTGTAGGTGTAGTGTGGTGTAGGTGTAGGTGTTGGTGTAGTGTGGTGTAGGTGTAGTGTGGTGTAGGTGTAGGTGTTGGTGTAGTGTGGTGTTGGTGTTGCAGTAGATGTGTGTGGTTTGTAGTCCAGTGTTGAGTCGGTGTAGATCAGGGAGGAAACAGAACCCAGTGAAGATCGTGTTTTTCTTCTGAACTTGAACCTCAATATTTGAGGGGAAAAAAAGAGCTGTTTATTCTTAGTCTAAAAATTAATAATTAAAATTAATATAAAATTATATATATGTAATTTATTTATTTATTTATTTATATATATATATATATATATATATATATATATATATATATATATATATATATATATATATATAAATGCTCTGCTTGTTGATCTATCTATGTATTTATTACGTTAAATATTATTTATTTGTAGGGTTTTTCTTTGTATTTTTTTCTTTTTTTTAAGTTTTGTGCTGATTATTTTAAATGACAAAGCCCCTGGAACTCTGTAATGTTTGTGAAGGACTTGATGGCTTAGTGGTAAAGTCCTTAGACCTGAACTCAGAGGTTGCTGGTTTGAAACTGGTGTGGTCCTGAGTGGTTGGAGTTGGGGAACTAAAATAGGGTAATGGTAAGGAAAAAAAAAAAAAAAACACTTTCATGCATTCCTTTTGTTCATCTTTCCTCTTTGGGACTTGTCTTCAGTCACACCCTCCATCTCACTCCTGGCCCCATGCCACCACCTCTTTCAGGTCACCCACACCTTCCAGGTCTGTTATTGCCATCTCTTCCACAACCATCCATCCATCCATCTTTTGCCTTCAGTTTGTTTCAGCAACTTCACAGTTTCTTTTTTTCCCCAGTTTTCACAACCATCATTGCCCCTCATCACCTACTATGTTTTTTTTTCAGAGGTTGAATCCCACCATCTTTCAACCACCTGTTATCCATCATGCCTTTCACCACTTGTTTTTTTTTTTGGGGTCTTTCACTCCTCTCATACCCACTGCCTCTCACGTACTTAGTGACTTTCGTTCCAGAATCTTCCACATTCATGTTGTGGAGCTTTATCTGGGGTTTGAACCAGCAACCTCTCAATCCAGAGGTGATACTTAGCCCATGGCGCTACGGAATCTCATGCTTGTGTTGTCATTTAAAGAGATTTTCACTCTTGTATACTTGCTCCTTTCTTAAAATTGATGCACATGTATGGATTTGAACCAGATAGTTATTGTTAGAGAGTCTGTAACACTAACCAGTGTGCTATACTGGAACTGGAGTGAGGTATGCTTATTGGTCTATTGTCACAATTTTGGGTTATTCCACAAGGCAATATTAAAGCTCCTGGAAGGTTTGAACCCACAACCTTACCACTGAAAGACCAGGATCATCCTGCTGAGCTATGGAATCTCTTGTGCGGTTTGTCTTTTAAAGGTAAAAACAGTGCAATGGAGGAACCAGAGACAGTTTAAAACAGAAACCTGAGCAGGGTTTGAACCCACAACCTTACAACCCAAATGCTAAAAACATCCAGTTGAGCCACAGAATCTCTCGTTTGTGAAGGTCATTTAAAGAGCTTTTCACTTTTGTATGTTTAACCTTTACCTCAAGCTAACGCAAAAAAAAGGTGGACTCGGACCAGGTACGTGACACTAACCACTACACTACATCTCACCTAGAGAGAGTTAGAGAAAGGAAACTGTTCAATCAAACTCTCCGGCGAGGATGGATTGCCTTTTCATTCCAGTTCCTCTCCAGGTTTCTTCCTCATGTTATCTCAGGGAGTTGTTTCCTGCCACTCTGGCTTACTCATTAGGGATAAATATACATTTATATATAATATAACTTTGTAATTGTTATTATGAATTCTTATATTCCTGTGAAACAGTGAAATGTTTGGTGGAAGTGAAGATAGATGAAGATGGAAAGCTAATGCAAACGTGTGGAATTAAACCTGGGTTATGGAGAAGAGCTCATGACATGAACCACTGTGCCATAAAGCTTCCAATAAAAAGAGAAGATTGAACTAAATTAAATTGTTAACCCCAGCTGGGGTTTGATCCAGCAATTACTTGAGCTGAAGACAAAGAGCATCTAGTTGAGCCACAAGAACTCAGCTCTGTATTAGCTGTTAAAGAGACCATGATGAAATGTTTGGTGGAAGAGCAGGCAGTTTAAAATGGAAACCAAGCTAGGGGTTTGAACCAGCAATCACTCAACCCAAAGGGGAGACTCATCTTGTTGAGCCACCAAATCTCTATAGAGTCTCTCAGAATCTCTTAGTGTAGTACATGAGAGACTGAGACACTCACCACTGCTCCACAGGTAACATACGGGTCTAAATGAGAGAGCTGGCTGGGCTTTGAACCCGCAACCAATCATCCTCATGCAAAGCTCACACAAAGCTCATCCAATTTAGCGTCCAAGAGCTCATCAGTCTTAAAGGATATTTCACTTCTCCGTCCATATTATAGCAGGATGGTTAAACCACGGACATCACACAGCAGACTCCATGATGCTAACCACTACATCGCAAGCAAAGCACTTGCTTATTAGACTTCTGTCTTAAAAATGGCAGTAACAGTAAAGCTAAGTTTATTAGCAGTAGGTAGATAGACTTTGTGCTATATCTAGGACTTGACCTACCAACCTTCACATTCAGGAACCAGCGCTCAAACCACTGCACCAGTGAGATACACAGTGTTAGTACTATATTATCATATATTACTTGGCTTTCTTTTGCTCTAGGGTGCTGGTGGCTCAGTGGTCGGTTTCTCACCTACCATGTGGAAGGTCTGGCTTTGATTCTCAGCCAGTACCAACTGGATTTGTGTCAGGAAGGGCATCTAGAGTAAGACCTGTGCCAAGTTGTGGTGTAGACCAGTTGGTCTGCTGTGGTGGTGACCCCTCACATGTACGAAGCAGCTGAAAGATCAACAGTTACTTGGCTTTCTCTTGCTAAGGGTAAGAAGAATTGGCTCTGGATATTCAGCAAAATCATCTAAACCACCAGCAGTTCTCGTCTCAACTTTAGTGTTCCTTTAAATCCTTTGACTTCTACTAGTTTTCTAAACGCACTAAGGAACTTCATTAGATGACAAATATCTTTATTCCTCAAACCAGTTTTTAAGAAGCGCCAGAAGAAAAGTTAACAGATTTCAGGTTTTGTGATGGTACTCGTACCTGGGGTGTGGTCCATTCACTTCAATTCTAATTCTAGCTCCATTTGTTTATTTGTACTCAGTCCAAGGGATTTAATAAAGCTAGCTGATTCAAATTAAAATGGGCTCGCTAACATTGAGCAAAGAACTAGCCTGGTAGCATTTCTGCATTGCTGTGTTTCAACGGCGCTAATGTAAACAGAGAGAGTGTTTTGTAGCCGATACACGCTTAGCGATAAGTGTGCATCTAGCGCAGTGTCTGTTAGCGACGTCTCCGTTATTTTTCCCTGCCATCAGGAGCATCCCTGTGTATGTGGAAAGGACTTCCTCCTCGTTAAATTGAAGCCGTCAGTGAGTTTATAAGCTAGATGTTATTACGTTTATAAAGCAGGCCGGAGCGAGTGTCCACAGTGCATTATGGGTAATGACTGACGCGTGTACACGTGTTGGAAAACAAGAACAACAACTTGATTTGAATTCACTTATAAAACTCTGTTTTATTATTTCAATCTCGTCACACACATTTTCACTTTGATTGTCAATGGAAACAAAATATAGGAACAAAAAAACAAACAAGAAAAGCAAGAAGGTGAAGGCGTCACTGTCCTCACCGCGAGGCATGTGCTAATACCAGACTATCACTAGGCTCCCTCTGAAAGGAGGCCGCCTCAGTATACAGCACGCTTACGTCCCAATCCGAAGGATTTAAGGAAGAATGGAATGAGTATAAAGTGGCGAGGCGTGATGATGAGTGATCTCCGGATCAGCATCGCCACACTCCAGTGTTTCAGCTCAGGGTTGAGATTTCATTAAACACTTCACACAGTGAACATCATGTCAGCTTTCTTAGTGCAAGGATTAATCTAACCACAGATTTCTATTCACGATATCACTTCCTGTTAGGATAGATACTGCAGCTACAGTAAAGACACACCAGGACAGGGTCTGGTAGACTGACGGATGTGAAGCATGATTAACAGAGAGATAAAGAGATATAAAGATGATGATGATAATAATAATAAATTTTGCAGTTTGCTTGTCCTCACCCCCTCCACACACACACACACACACACAGATACTAAAGGATATCACCACTGCTAATTTTCTGCTAAGGTTCAAATTACAGCCCTTTAATTATAATAATAATAATAATAATAAAAGAACGGAGAGCACAGATCATCATGGATGTCATCCTCAACGGCAAAATCGCATCGCTCTACAGTCTCGGGAATAATCCCACGTGAATGGGAAACGGGATTTTGTGATTTATATAGTTCCACGATCAGACTCGCGTCGTTCACATCATGAGTTTAACAGTCAGTCGCTCAGCTAATTCTCCTAAAACACTGGATTCGATCACACAATGGAAGGTTATTGCTTTAGCTCTCTGATCACGTGTACTAGCTGAGAAAGGAGACTGGGAAGCAGGTTAAATGGAGCTTAAGTATACTGACATTCACATGATTCATTTTGTAACTGGCTAATTAGACAAGATCAGCTTAGCCCCGCCCCCTTTTCAATTAGTCTAACAGTTTCGATGACACTGCATAAATGGTGTGCATTATACGCTCACGTTAGCAAGCGGCAAGTCGTAACCGCGGACACGTGATGGTCGCTAACAAATTAAGTAACGCACTGATCGTCTGTGTAAAATCTGCTTGTCTGAATCACCTACTACGCTCCAGACGCCGTGCTTTACCGCGTCACACCTCATTTGCATAGAATAAAGACAGCTAGTGTGAGCGTCTGGAGACATCGGTGATGATCTGTGAGCGCTATGATCTGGAACTGGCTTTGTTGCTCCGCAGTGGAGAGTTTGACTTCTTGCTCCGTCGCTTTAATTCTCCCTTTAGTCAGAATTTAGAGTTTGCTAAATATAACAGTCACATTATTAAAGACAGGAAAAAAAAAAACCCCACTCGCCCAGAAGCACGCACATAAAGGGACCGCATTAGGGACATGCCGATAGTCCGGGGCGATGCGATATTTATTGATTTATCACTGGCGCTTTGCGTGAAGCCGAGATAAAGCGCGTCCCATTCGGAAGGCAGTACAGAGACGGACGTCTTACAACATGGCAGTCCGTTATTAACAGAACGATATCGCAACGTCGTTATGAACCTCGATATTATCATTACGTATCGGCACATGCCTAATATTTACTCTGTATACACGTATATGTGTGTTCACATTAGCATCGAGGTGAAAATAGAGCTAAAAATAGATTTTTTTTTTTTTGATATATCGAATCATCAAATTCTAGAAGATCTACAAAACACTCTTTATTAAAAAATAACTATGCTATTCTGATTACATTCAGTGTTCAGGATTCCACCGCACCGCACCGTCGCCACGGTCACCGGGTCGTCAAGGTGACCGGGTGTGACGTGGTAACAGGCATCAGTACCGGGTCCGGTACTCATGGTGCCATCTGTTGAAGTCATTGTAGAAGAGAACGATGCTGCCTGAAGCCATGCCTGTTATGATACATCTACAGAGAGAGAGAGAGAGAGAGAGAGTTTAATATATTTATTTTATGTTATATTTGTTTTATAATTCCATGTGGAAATGTATGGGATTAATTTGGCACTGATCAGTGTTGATGGGTATTAGTATTGAATGATATTGATCAATATTATTGATTAGTATCTGTACTAATTGGTATTGTTGGGTGTTATCAGTATAGATTGTACATTGTATATATCAGTATATAATAATTGCTCTTGTGGGTGTATGATACCTTTGCTCTTGCTCTGTGTGTGTGTGTGTGTGTGTGTGTGTGTGTACCTTTGGTCAGTGGTTATGGCCATGGAGCGAATGGCAGCATCGCAGCCTGGATAAGTGAAGAGCTGTTTGAGATCATGGAGCTGCCACACAGTGAGGACACCTCGCTCTCCTCCACACAGCAGGTACTGACCATCTCTACTCAATAACATAGCCTGGAGAGAGAGAGAGAGAGAGAGAGAGAGAGGGAGAGAGAGAGGGAGGGAAATGGCGAAGGGGAGGGAAAGGGCGAAAGGGGGGGGGGTAAGAGAGAGAGAGAGAGAGAGAGAGAGAGAGAAGGGGAGAGCGAGAGAGACAGAAAAGGAGAACAGGAGAGAAAGATAGAGAGAGAGAGAGAGAGAGAGAGAGAAAAGGAGAAGGGTGGGGGGGAAGAGAGAGGGAGAAGGGGAGAGAGAGAGAGAAAGAGGGATGAAGAAAGAGAGAGAGAGAGAGAGAGAGAGAGAGAGAGAAAAGGAGAAGGGGGGGGAGAGGGAGAAGGGGAGAGAGAGAGAGAGAAAGAGGGATGAAGAAAGAGAGAGAGAGAGAGAGAGAGGGGTTAAGGTGTAAAAATTACAGAACATTTCCAAAGGGGAAAATGGTTGTAGTGTTAAACATGCCTATTCATGCCCACATACACACACACGCACACACACGCACACGCACACACACGCACACACACGCACACACACACGCACACACACGCACACACACACACACACACGCACACACACACGCACACACACACGCACACACACACGCACACACACGCACACACACAGGTATTTCAGGACTTGTAATGATTCACAGCAAAACAGAAAAGTGGATAAGTGACTCAAACACTGACCACCAAAAAACTCTGACCACCAAAAAACTCTGACCACCACAGCACTGGAAAGTGAAACGTCCAACTCCACCTGCTACACCACGTGACTGTACAGTGCCAACTGCACAACCACACACACCTCAATGGGTGTGGTGTGTGTGTGTGTGTGTGTGTTTGTGTGTGTGTACACAACACCCAATATGGGACAATGATGTAGGACTAATAGAAAACAGGTGTGTATATTTTGTAATAAGGACAGGGTAGGGTGGTCTCTCTGACCACTTCCTATTTCTGAATGTTAAATGTCTACCCTCACATCACATACACAACACAGGGCAGTCACAACACACACACACACACACGACACACCATCCTCATCCTTGTCAGTAAACACACCCTTGCTCTTCACTGCAGATGATCATGAACTTCCACGTAAGAGGTTATGTACTGAATGAAGAAATGTACGTCAATATTTTTCCCCAGATAGAGGAGTCCAGTAGCGACGGTCAGTCAAACAACGGTAAGTAAATCCAGATGGGCTGAAAATGTCATCGGTCCATCTCGGTCCATCTTCTAGACAAGTGTGTGACAGAAAGATCTAGAAATATTGCAGCTCTAAAGCCCTACAGTGAGACAGATGATTGTTTTGTTTTTGCTGTATGCTGAAAGGTTTGGGATTAAAAGCTAAATTTAGGACAACTGATCAGAACTGCAGCTTTCATTTCCTACTATTTGCGTGTAGATATCTTAAACAGCTTGCAGTAACCTGCTGCCTTTGGGAGCAGACCAAGCAATGTTAGGGTGAGCAAAAGTATTGGAATAGATTGCATTAAATCATACTTGATATTTGGTTGTATGTGCATGTTTGGTGTATTGTTGGTGTGTTGACATGACAAAGTTCTTCCCAATTAGACTGTATACATCTGATCAGGCATAACATTATGAGCAGTGAGAGGTGAAGTGAATCAGACTGAGTATCTCCTCATCATGGCACCTGTTAGTGGGTGGGATATATTAGACAGCAGGTGAACATTTTGTCCTCAAAGTTGATGTTAGAAGCAGGAAAAATGGACAAGTGTAAGGATTTGAGCTTTGAGTTTGACGAAGGGACAAACTGTGATGGCTAGACCACTGGATCAGAACATCTCCAAAACTGCAGCTCTTGTGGGGTGTTCCCGGTCTGCAGTGGTCAGTATCTATCAAAAGTGGTCCAAGGAAGGAACAGTGATGAACCGGAGACAGGGTCATGGGCGGTCGAGGCTCATTGATGCATGTGGGGAGAGAAGGCTGGACCGTGTGATCCGATCCAACAGACGAGCTACTGTTGATCAAACTGCTGAAGAAGTTAATGCTGGTTCTGATAGAAAGGGGTCAGAATACACAGTGCAGGACGGGTCAGCAAAAGGGGGACCAACACAATATGAGGCAGGTGGTCATAATGTTATGTCTGGTCGGTGTAAATTGGGAGACAGGATGTTCCTGTAAAATTCTGCATTCATTCTGCTGATACCATCATCACTGAGCCCAAGCCATGACTCCACCTTCACCATGCTTGAACAATGAGTTTGTGTCTGTTTTGGATCATGAGCAGATCCTTTCTTTCTCCACCCTGTGGTAGAGGTTCATCTTGTTTCCAGAACTCTCCTCTGTATTTCTAGGTGAATTTCAGCCTGATCCTTACAGCTGATGAGTGTTTTGGATCTTGTGGTATTGTGAGACTTCCACTCCTGCCCTGTGGAGGAGGTTGTTGGTGATATCACTGAGTGTTGTTTTGGGGTTTATCTACACATCTCTCACGATGTTTCTGTCCATCAACTGCTGTTCTTTACCTTCCTGTTCGATGTCTGGTGGTTAATACATTGGTGCTTTCTTTCTGTCAGGACCTTCCGACTTGTAGTACTAGCTCTGCCCAGTGTTTGTGTAATCTCTCTGACTGGCTCTTGTCTCGGCTTCAGAACAGCTTGCTTTTCTCTCACTGACATCTCTCTGATCTTCATGTAAGTTCATCCTTTTTAACAAAGGCAGTCAGAACAGCTGGAACCCAGGACTCGTACCAAGAGCAGACATTCAGAAGTATTCACTGTTTAAACGATTAATCTAACACCTGGGTAACGAGAAACATTCGCATGTTCTGATATTTTTGGAAGGTTCATACAAAACGTGTGATTTTCTAAGCTAACTCTTTTAGATGTATACATCAGAAAATGAGAGCTGAAATTCTGATCCATCTGATCTGATTTTTATTGTTTGATTCCAAACCCTAAGGTCTGCAGTGTATAGCAAAAACAATAGAAATGGACTTGGCAGAATTGGATATTCCAATACTTTTGGAGGCAAGAGAGAGAGCAAGCGTGAGAGAGGTAGGGAGAGAGAGA
Organism: Hemibagrus wyckioides; assembly: GCF_019097595.1. NCBI lineage: Eukaryota > Metazoa > Chordata > Actinopteri > Siluriformes > Bagridae > Hemibagrus > Hemibagrus wyckioides. The sequence goes on along the minus strand of NC_080738.1, from coordinate 16,150,162 downwards.
GAGCAAGAGAAAGAGAAATTGGGAAAGTGATAGAGAGAGAGAGAAAGAGCAGGAAAGAGAGAGGGGGAGAGTGAGAGAGGTAGGGAGAGCGAGAGAAAGAGGAGAGCAAGAGAGAGAGGAGAGAGAGAGAGAGAGAGAGAGCAAGAGTTGAGAGGTAGGGAGGGTGAGAGAAAGAGAGGGAGCGAGAGAGAATAGTGGATATTCCAATACTTTTGGAGGTGAACGTAAATAAACAGACACGTTAGATTAACTGAAAGAAAAATAAAGAGATGGACTCATGCACAGTCCTGCAGATGGATAAACACCATACAGCATTCAGATCTAAATGGACAGACAGGCAGAGAAACACAAGAGTACAAAGATGGTGCCATGATGGACAGACAGAGGGACAGAACCTCAATAATGAAGAACAGAACAATGAAGCCTCTGACTGGTGTGTGTTTTTATGTAGGCGTGTCAGAGCAGAGGCGTGTCCGGTGTCCCGTCTCGTGTACGCTGAGGTGTCCTGGCCGGTGTAAGGTGTGGTGTCCGAACTGTGTGTCGGTCTTGTGTTTAGCGGCGTTGTGCATGCTGCTGCTGGTGGTCATTGCCATGCTGAGCATCATTAACGGACATCTCCGACACACCTGTCTCAATCAGAGCGCAGTGCTGGTGCTGAGCTACACATCTACACACCTACAGCTTCAGAGTGAGTCCATGTCTCACCACACAAACCTGCTGTGTTGTTATAGAACAGCACCGTTTCCATGGTTACAGAGATGATTTACAGATTCATGCTCTTCTTCCTTGTAGATTCCTCATATCCTCAATAACGCCGTGGGTGTAGGAGAGGAGAAAACTCCACCCACGCAGACGACACGCCTCCTGCTTCACCGCTGTATTTACAATCATTATCAGTATTATAATAATATTTAAGAGTTAATAGGAGGTGTGGCCTAAAGATTAAAGGTAGGGTTGTAGGAGAGTATAGTGTGTAGTCCATGTTATTTATCTGTTATGTGTATATATTTTGTAATATAACGTATTAATGATCCAGAAGACGTCTTTCGAGACAGGAGTGCGAGAGAAACACACAATTTGCATGATGCTAAACTGGAAGCTATTAGATTTGCTTTGGAGTGCAGAAATAAAGAAATACTGTCGTATTGGTCCAGGAAACTGTTATATTTAATTGTAAGAATTCAGCACTCTGTTATTTGTACCTCTGTAATATTGTATTGTAATGTGAATGTAAAGGCTCTCTGATAAACCTGTAGATTAAATCACTTTAAAATCACTTGTTTTTTAGTAGTAATTTGTTCAGTAATATTTTTTTTCAGTAGTAAATTTGTTTTTCAGTAGTATTTTTTTCAGTAATAAATGTTTCAGTAGTAAATTTTATTTTCAATAGTAATTTTTTCAGTAGTAAATTTTATCTTCAGTAATAATTCTTTCAGTAGTATTTTTTAGTAATAAATTTTATTTTCAGTAGTAATTCTTTCAGTAGTAAATTAGTTTTTTTAGTAATATGGATTTCAGTAATAAATTTGTTTTTCAGTAGTACATTAGAGTTTCATAAGTCATTTTTTCAGTAGTAAATTTTAAGTTTCTGTAGTAAATTTGTTTTTAGTAGTAAATTTTTCAGTAGTAATTTTTTCAGTAATAAACATGTCTTCCATTCACCACTAAACACGAAACTCTGAAATGACATTCATGCTTCTAATATGGCAGAAAACCCCTAGAAATGCCATACACCTGCCACATGACCTGATTACCACGACTGCTGTGTGTGTTACAGAGTGTCACCCCATTTGGGATGGAGCCATAAAATTGCTGATGTTACCACAAGACCACTATCTACACCTCAGTACATCTGTAACATGATCACTGCAGGGTGTTATTCACGATTCGGGATGGAACAGTGTTGATGTTTTCGAGAGTCGAGGTTTGGATGGAGTCTTAGAATGAAAAAATTTTAGGCTAAAGCACTAGGGTTTAATAAGTTTTAAACTCTACCTAGTGCAGTCTCTGAGGCTCTGAGTCTCTTTGCAGTGAGTGGATCAGAGGTGTGATGGATGTGCTACGTTCTCTAACGCCCCCCCGTGGACCATCGAGCTAAAGCTCACGTCACCTCGACCCATCAGATCCACTTCTCCTCAACTCTCTGGATGGCGCTCTGGCGTCGGAGTCCAGCAGCGCCAGGACCAGAGAGAGAGACAGATTTATTCCCTTCATCTGCTCTTCCTCGGCCGGTCTGGGTTGTGTTACACTGTAAAAAGTCCCACAGGAAACATCCATAATATACTACCACAAAGACGCAGGAGTCTTTTTATTCAGCGTGGACTCACCGCACATCACTCAGTAACAGAGCTACTACTGTACACTGCTTCTGTTAGCATGTAATAGTTAAAGTAAATTATTATAATTAAGTGAATTGTGGTCACTCAGAAGAGGAGCTGAGGAGCTGCAGAGCGCAATAAAGTATTTCTATTAAATTAAATAGACTTCAACTGCAGCTAGATACTCAGAATATCCAGAATAAAGCCACTAATGACTCCTGGACATTCAGAACAAAACCTAACCAGGAAATTCATCAACTGTTCATCCATCCATCCATCCATCCTTCAACTGAATTGTCTATCCATCTAACAATCCATCCATGCACTCAATTTATCCATCTAACCATCCATCCATCCATCCACTGAATTGCCTATTCATCTAACCATCCATCCATCCATCAACTGAATTGTCTATCCATCTATCTAACAATCCATCCATACATCCATCTATTAACTAAATTGTCTATCCATCTCTCTATCCATCCTTCCATCCATCGAATTGTCTGTCTATCTATCTATCTATCTATCTATCTATCTATCTATCTATCTATCTATCTATCTATCTATCTATCCTTCTGTCTGTCCATCAATCCATCAAACTGTCATTCTAACCATCCATTGAATTGTCTGTCCATCTATATCTATCTATTCATTTGTCCATCCATCCTACATCAGACTATACTCATCCATCCATTTTTGCATCCATCTGTTCATACAAAACACAAGCAGAAATACGTTTTTGATGTTTAGATTAGAATATTTCTCTCTGTGATAAATCACCAATTTTATCTGTTTATCCATCCATCCACAGATCTGTCCATCAATCCATTCATCAGCTGTTTAATGTTTGTGATTGTGCTCTAGCACGCTCTGTATAATCCATCTGCATCATTTCATCCTTTGCATCCATCTATCCATTCCTCCTCCATCCATCCATCCTCCCTTCCTCCAGTCGTTTAAGCTTTCTTGCTGCTCACAAGCCCCTGATTTATCCATGTAATTAAATCACCTCCTCATCTCCTAGACCTTATTTGCTTTAGGTCTTTGTTCCCGTCCTAGAAACGTTAGCGTGCTCGCGTTAGCATGCTGAGATCACTGAAGATGTTTTTATAAATAACGTCTGGGAAACGAGGGACTTTTTTTTCCCCCTGGACCGCTCTGAAATCGCTCGCTGTCTTTCCCTCTACAGTCGGTATAAATCACACGTCCCTTTCTGGAACGATCCAACATGGCCGCCACAACTCACGTCTCAGACCCACGGTGAGTGTGTAAGACTAAACAGAGCCGTCGCCCCAGAGACAGCAAACAGAGCGCAGGCCGTTTTTCATCCCTCTTTCCCTCTCTAATCTGTCTCTTCTGGGCCAAAGTCTGTCTGGAGAGGGCAAGGCCAGGGATTTATAGAGACATTAATGCAATCAATTACATATGGCTGCATGTTTCAGGAAGAAAGAATCTGCTAAAAGGGTTACACTCAAGTGACACACACACATTTTCCAGCACACACACACACACACCTAAAAACAGCTCTATATACGACTTCTGTTTCAGCTCGTTTACACACCGCATTTATCTTAAACGTCACTCTCTCTCTATCTCCTAGCCTGACTGCTTTAGCTTCAACTAAATGACTTAATTCTGATATTTTTCACATAAAAATGTAAATAAACCCATGCTAACTTCAAAAACATCTTACTCCAGTCACGCTTCTGAAAAAAGGAGCTCATGCTAATCGCACCTTGCCTTTAGGTCAGGTGAATAAGATTAGCTCCATTAGCATGTTTAGATGGATCATTTATCTCATCATGCAGGCGCTAAGCCAGGTTTAATGTGATTAGCAAAGCTAGCTGTTACTCAGGGCTTGCTTTTTAAACACCTTTTAGTAAAGACCCGATCTATTATCAGATGTTAAAACAGAAGTTAAAAGTCAAGTATTAATAACTGAATATCTGTAGTACTTCACTTTAATCCTACAATTAAAAATGCTAACAGTAAATAATAGAAAACGTTTAGCTTTGTGAATAGGAGATTGTACTGCTTTTAGCTAAATGCCACACAGTCTCTCTTTAGTCATGTTAGCCGTTGCTAATATTTTAACTCTGATTAGCCTGGTTATGCTAGCTCAGTCGTAGTACTAACGCTAGCTGGGTTCGATACCGTTGGCTATTATTAGTCTGGTCAGTGGTTTTCAGCTAACCACAGTTTAGCAGTTTAGCGAGATTAGCATGTGTAGTCGCGGCGCTTCATTAAGGCGAGGAGGGTTTTTTTTCTCCTTTCTCCACACGTCAGTCTAAATGAAAACAAATAGCAGCAGAACGCTAATGGAGGAAGCTAATCAGGATCTGGCAATGCTGCTGCTCTTTCTAATGGGAAACAGGTGTGGAGAGAGTGTGTGTGTGTGTGTGTGTGTGTGTGCTCTGTGGATTTTCCCAGGCCTACAGGAAAGGGAAAGTGATGGAGAAAAAGAAGGAGCTGGTGGATTTCTGGGAGCGCTGCCCGTTAGTGACTAATGTGACCTCTCACACGCTACGACTGCTCTTAGATATTCTGACACACACACACACACACTTTCTCCCTTAGGCCACGCTCGAAATCTCTAGTCTCTCTGTCATGTTGTAACACTGCAGATCAAAGGCCAGCCCTTTCATTCAGAGCAGGAGAGACGGAGTGATGGAGGGAGCGAGGGAGGAGGAGGAGGAGGAGGAGGAGGGCAGACGGAGTCCAGAGCGTATGCTGTGCTTTAATCATGCTCCATTCCACAATCAGAACAAAAGGAGAACGAGTGGAACCTGATTTCCCAAGCGCCCTAAATAATGAGCACACTCCTGAACGCAGGACCAGACTTTCTTTCCCTCCTTCCTTCCTTCCTTCCTTATTTATTTATTTATTTATTAACACACACACACACACTCCAGCTTCCGGAAAAAAATACTCACAGACTTTACACATTAAATCTGTTTTGCACACAAACATCTGTAATACCCAATGCCTGACTAAACCCGCTAATCTGC
>NC_080738.1:16127336-16139836 GCF_019097595.1 Hemibagrus wyckioides | reverse complement strand
GTTAATAGGAGTGAGTGTGTGTGTAGTTAATAGGAGTGTGTGAGGAGTGTGTAGTTAATAGGAGTGTGTGTGAGGAGTGTGTAGTTAATAGGAGTGTGTGTGTGAGGAGTGTGTAGTTAATAGGGTGTGTGAGGAGTGTGTAGTTAATAGGAGTGTGTGTGAGGAGTGTGTAGTTAATAGGAGTGTGTGTGAGGAGTGTGTAGTTAATAGGAGTGTGTGTGTGAGGAGTGTGTAGTTAATAGGAGTGTGTGTGAGGAGTGTGTAGTTAATAGGAGTGTGTGTGAGGAGTGTGTAGTTAATAGGAGTGTGTGTGAGGAGTGTGTAGTTAATAGGAGTGTGTGAGGAGTGTGTAGTTAATAGGAGTGTGTGTGAGGAGTGTGTAGTTAATAGGAGTGTGTGTGAGGAGTGTGTAGTTAATAGGAGTGTGTGTGAGGAGTGTGTAGTTAATAGGAGTGTGTGTGAGGAGTGTGTAGTTAATAGGAGTGTGTGTGTGAGGAGTGTGTAGTTAATAGGAGTGTGTGTGTGAGGAGTGTGTAGTTAATAGGAGTGTGTGTGAGGAGTGTGTAGTTAATAGGAGTGTGTGTGAGGAGTGTGTAGTTAATAGGAGTGTGTGTGAGGAGTGTGTAGTTAATAGGAGTGTGTGAGGAGTGTGTAGTTAATAGGAGTGTGTGTGAGGAGTGTGTAGTTAATAGGAGTGTGTGTGAGGAGTGTGTAGTTAATAGGAGTGTGTGTGAGGAGTGTGTAGTTAATAGGAGTGTGTGTGAGGAGTGTGTAGTTAATAGGAGTGTGTGTGTGAGGAGTGTGTAGTTAATAGGAGTGTGTGTGTGAGGAGTGTGTAGTTAATAGGAGTGTGTGTGTGAGGAGTGTGTAGTTAATAGGAGTGTGTGTGTGAGGAGTGTGTAGTTAATAGGAGTGTGTGTGTGAGGAGTGTGTAGTTAATAGGAGTGTGTGTGAGGAGTGTGTAGTTAATAGGAGTGTGTGTGAGGAGTGTGTAGTTAATAGGAGTGTGTGTGAGGAGTGTGTAGTTAATAGGAGTGTGTGTGAGGAGTGTGTAGTTAATAGGAGTGTGTGTGTGAGGAGTGTGTAGTTAATAGGAGTGTGTGTGTGAGGAGTGTGTAGTTAATAGGAGTGTGTGTGAGGAGTGTGTAGTTAATAGGAGTGTGTGTGAGGAGTGTGTAGTTAATAGGAGTGTGTGTGAGGAGTGTGTAGTTAATAGGAGTGTGTGTGTGAGGAGTGTGTAGTTAATAGGAGTGTGTGTGTGAGGAGTGTGTAGTTAATAGGAGTGTGTGTGAGGAGTGTGTAGTTAATAGGAGTGTGTGAGGAGTGTGTAGTTAATAGGAGTGTGTGTGTGAGGAGTGTGTAGTTAATAGGAGTGTGTGTGAGGAGTGTGTAGTTAATAGGAGTGTGTGTGAGGAGTGTGTAGTTAATAGGAGTGTGTGTGAGGAGTGTGTAGTTAATAGGAGTGTGTGTGAGGAGTGTGTAGTTAATAGGAGTGTGTGTGAGGAGTGTGTAGTTAATAGGAGTGTGTGTGTGAGGAGTGTGTAGTTAATAGGAGTGTGTAGTTAATAGGAGTGTGTGTGTGAGGAGTGTGTAGTTAATAGGAGTGTGTGTGAGGAGTGTGTAGTTAATAGGAGTGTGTGTGTGAGGAGTGTGTAGTTAATAGGAGTGTGTGTGTGAGGAGTGTGTAGTTAATAGGAGTGTGTGTGAGGAGTGTGTAGTTAATAGGAGTGTGTGTGAGGAGTGTGTAGTTAATAGGGTGTGTGTGAGGAGTGTGTAGTTAATAGGGTGTGTGTGTGAGGAGTGTGTAGTTAATAGGAGTGTGTGTGAGGAGTGTGTAGTTAATAGGAGTGTGTGTGAGGAGTGTGTAGTTAATAGGAGTGTGTGTGAGGAGTGTGTAGTTAATAGGAGTGTGTGTGAGGAGTGTGTAGTTAATAGGAGTGTGTGTGAGGAGTGTGTAGTTAATAGGAGTGTGTGTGAGGAGTGTGTAGTTAATAGGAGTGTGTGTGAGGAGTGTGTAGTTAATAGGAGTGTGTGTGAGGAGTGTGTAGTTAATAGGAGTGTGTGTGAGAGTGTGTAGTTAATAGGAGTGTGTGTGAGGAGTGTGTAGTTAATAGGAGTGTGTGTGAGGAGTGTGTAGTTAATAGGAGTGTGTGAGGAGTGTGTAGTTAATAGGAGTGTGTGTGAGGTGTGTAGTTAATAGGAGTGTGTGTGAGGAGTGTGTAGTGAATAGGAGTGTGTGTGTGAGGAGTGTGTAGTTAATAGGTGGGTGTGTGTGAGGAGTGTGTAGTTAATAGGGTGTGTGTGAGGAGTGTGTAGTTAATAGGAGTGTGTGTGAGGAGTGTGTAGTTAATAGGAGTGTGTGTGTGAGAGTGTGTAGTTAATAGGAGTGTGTGTGTGAGGAGTGTGTAGTTAATAGGAGTGTGTGTGTGTGAGGAGTGTGTAGTTAATAGGAGTGTGTGTGTGAGGAGTGTGTAGTTAATAGGGTGTGTGTGTGAGGAGTGTGTAGTTAATAGGGTGTGGGTGTGAGGAGTGTGTAGTTAATAGGAGTGTGTGTGTGAGGAGTGTGTAGTTAATAGGAGTGTGTGTGAGGAGTGTGTAGTTAATAGGAGTGTGTGTGAGGAGTGTGTAGTTAATAGGAGTGTGTGTGTGAGGAGTGTGTAGTTAATAGGATTGTGTGTGTGAGGAGTGTGTAGTTAATAGGAGTGTGTGTGAGGAGTGTGTAGTTAATAGGAGTGTGTGTGAGGAGTGTGTAGTTAATAGGAGTGTGTGTGAGGAGTGTGTAGTTAATAGGAGTGTGTGTGAGGAGTGTGTAGTTAATAGGAGTGTGTGTGTGAGGAGTGTGTAGTTAATAGGAGTGTGTGTGAGGAGTGTGTAGTTAATAGGAGTGTGTGTGTGAGAGTGTGTAGTTAATAGGAGTGTGTGTGAGGTGTGTAGTTAATAGGAGTGTGTGTGTGAGGAGTGTGTAGTTAATAGGAGTGTGTGTGTGAGGAGTGTGTAGTTAATAGGAGTGTGTGTGTGAGGAGTGTGTAGTTAATAGGAGTGTGTGTGAGGAGTGTGTAGTTAATAGGAGTGTGTGTGAGGAGTGTGTAGTTAATAGGAGTGTGTGTGAGGAGTGTGTAGTTAATAGGAGTGTGTGTGAGGAGTGTGTAGTTAATAGGAGTGTGTGTGTGAGGAGTGTGTAGTTAATAGGAGTGTGTGTGTGAGGAGTGTGTAGTTAATAGGAGTGTGTGTGTGAGGAGTGTGTAGTTAATAGGAGTGTGTGTGAGGAGTGTGTAGTTAATAGGAGTGTGTGTGAGGAGTGTGTAGTTAATAGGAGTGTGTGTGAGGAGTGTGTAGTTAATAGGAGTGTGTGTGAGGAGTGTGTAGTTAATAGGAGTGTGTGTGAGGAGTGTGTAGTTAATAGGAGTGTGTGTGAGGAGTGTGTAGTTAATAGGAGTGTGTGTGAGGAGTGTGTAGTTAATAGGAGTGTGTGTGAGGAGTGTGTAGTTAATAGGAGTGTGTGTGAGGAGTGTGTAGTTAATAGGAGTGTGTGTGAGGAGTGTGTAGTTAATAGGAGTGTGTGTGAGGAGTGTGTAGTTAATAGGAGTGTGTGTGAGGAGTGTGTAGTTAATAGGAGTGTGTGTGAGGAGTGTGTAGTTAATAGGAGTGAGTGTGTGAGGAGTGTGTAGTTAATAGGGTGTGTGTGAGGAGTGTGTAGTTAATAGGAGTGTGTGTGAGGAGTGTGTAGTTAATAGGGTGTGTGTGAGGAGTGTGTAGTTAATAGGAGTGTGTGTGTGAGGAGTGTGTAGTTAATAGGAGTGTGTGTGTGTGAGGAGTGTGTAGTTAATAGGAGTGTGTGTGAGGAGTGTGTAGTTAATCAGGAGTGTGTGTGTGAGGAGTGTGTAGTTAATAGGAGTGTGTGTGTGAGGAGTGTGTAGTTAATAGGAGTGTGTGTGTGAGGAGTGTGTAGTTAATAGGAGTGTGTGTGTGAGGAGTGTGTAGTTAATAGGAGTGTGTGTGAGGAGTGTGTAGTTAATAGGAGTGTGTGTGAGGAGTGTGTAGTTAATAGGAGTGTGTGTGAGGAGTGTGTAGTTAATAGGAGTGTGTGTGTGAGGAGTGTAGTAGTTAATAGGAGTGTGTGTGTGAGGGAGTGTGTAGTTAATAGGAGTGTGTGTGTGAGGAGTGTGTAGTTAATAGGAGTGTGTGTGAGGAGTGTGTAGTTAATAGGAGTGTGTGTGAGGAGTGTGTAGTTAATAGGAGTGTGTGTGAGGAGTGTGTAGTTAATAGGAGTGTGTGTGAGGAGTGTGTAGTTAATAGGAGTGTGTGTGTGAGGAGTGTGTAGTTAATAGGAGTGTGTGTGTGAGGAGTGTGTAGTTAATAGGAGTGTGTGTGTGTGAGGAGTGTGTAGTTAATAGGAGTGTGTGTGTGAGGAGTGTGTAGTTAATAGGAGTGTGTGTGTGAGGAGTGTGTAGTTAATAGGAGTGTGTGTGAGGAGTGTGTAGTTAATAGGAGTGTGTGTGAGGAATGTGTAGTTAATAGGAGTGTGTGTGTGAGGAGTGTGTAGTTAATAGGAGTGTGTGTGTGAGGAGTGTGTAGTTAATAGGAGTGTGTGTGTGAGGAGTGTGTAGTTAATAGGAGTGTGTGTGTGAGGAGGTGTGTGAGGAGTGTGTAGTTAATAGGAGTGTGTGTGTGAGAGTGTGTAGTTAATAGGAGTGTGTGTGTGAGGAGTGTGTAGTTAATAGGAGTGTGTGTGTGAGGAGTGTGTAGTTCATAGGACTGTGTGTGTGAGGAGTGTGTAGTTATAGGTGTGGGTGTGGGTGTTGTTGAGGTGGTTGTGTGTTCGTAGTGTGTTGTGTTGTGTGTGAGGAGTGTGTAGTTAATAGGAGTGGTGTGTGGGGTGTGTAGTTAAGGAGTGTGTGTGGAGTGTGTAGTTAATAGGAGTGTGTGTGTGAGGAGTGTGTAGTTAATAGGAGTGTGTGTGAGGAGTGTGTAGTTAATAGGAGTGTGTGTGAGGAGTGTGTAGTTAATAGGAGTGTGTGTGAGGAGTGTGTAGTTAATAGGAGTGTGTTTGTGAGGAGTGTGTAGTTAATAGGAGTGTGTGTGTGAGGAGTGTGTAGTTAATAGGAGTGTGTGTGTGAGGAGTGTGTAGTTAATAGGGAGTGTGTGTGAGGAGTGTGTAGTTAATAGGAGTGTGTGTGTGAGGGTGTGTAGTTGTAGGAGGTGTGTGAGGGTGGGGAGTGTAGTGTAATAGGTGTGTGTGTGTGGGAGTGTGTAGTTAATAGGAGTGTGTGTTGTGAGGAGTGTGTAGTTAATAGGAGTGTGTGTGTGAGGAGTGTGTAGTTAATAGGAGTGTGTGTGTGAGGAGTGTGTAGTTAATAGGAGTGTGTGTGGGAGTGTGTAGTTAATAGGGTGTGTGTGGTGGGTGTTGGGTGTGTGTGGGGTGGTAGTTATAGGAGTGTGGTGTTGAGGGAGTGTGTGTTGTTGGAGTTATAGGAGTGGGTGTGTGTGTAGGAGTGTGTGTGTGGGAGTGTGTAGTTATAGGAGTGTGTTGTGTGAGGAGTGTGTAGTTAATAGGAGTGTGTGTGTGAGGAGTGTGTAGTTAATAGGAGTGTGTGTGTGAGGAGTGTGTAGTTAATAGGAGTGTGTGTGAGGAGTGTGTAGTTAATAGGAGTGTGTGTGAGGAGTGTGTAGTTAATAGGAGTGTGTGTGTGAGGAGTGTGTAGTTAATAGGAGTGTGTGTGTGAGGAGTGTGTAGTTAATAGGAGTGTGTGTGTGAGGAGTGTGTAGTTAATAGGAGTGTGTGTGAGGAGTGTGTAGTTAATAGGAGTGTGTGTGTGAGGAGTGTGTAGTTAATAGGAGTGTGTGTGAGGAGTGTGTAGTTAATAGGAGTGTGTGTGTGAGGAGTGTGTAGTTAATAGGAGTGTGTGTGTGAGGAGTGTGTAGTTAATAGGAGTGTGTGTGTGTGTGAGGAGTGTGTAGTTAATAGGAGTGTGTGTGTGAGGATGGGTGTGTAGTTGATAGGAGTGTGTGTGTGAGGAGTGTGTGTTGTAGGAGTGTGTGTTGTTGGGTGTGTGTAGTGTGGAGTGTGTAGGTGTTGTGGAGGTGTGGTGTGTGGAGTGTGTAGTTAATAGGAGTGTGTGTGTGAGGAGTGTGTAGTTATAGGAGTGTGTGTGAGGAGTGTGTAGTTAATAGGAGTGTGTGTGTGAGGAGTGTGTAGTTAATAGGGTGTGTGTGGGAGGAGTGTGTAGTTAATAGGAGTGTGTGTGAGGAGTGTGTAGTTAATAGGAGTGTGTGTGAGGAGTGTGTAGTTAATAGGAGTGTGTGTGTGAGGAGTGTGTAGTTAATAGGAGTGTGTGTGAGGAGTGTGTAGTTAATAGGAGTGTGTGTGAGGAGTGTGTAGTTAATAGGAGTGTGTGTGTGAGGAGTGTGTAGTTAATAGGAGTGTGTGTGTGAGGAGTGTGTAGTTAATAGGAGTGTGTGAGTGTGTAGTTAATAGGAGTGTGTGTGAGGAGTGTTGTTATAGGTGTGTGTGTGAGGAGTGTGTAGTTAATAGGAGTGTGTGTGTGAGGAGTGTGTAGTTAATAGGAGTGTGTGTGTGAGGAGTGTGTAGTTAATAGGAGTGTGTGTGTGAGGAGTGTGTAGTTAATAGGAGTGTGTGTGAGGAGTGTGTAGTTAATAGGAGTGTGTGTGTGAGGAGTGTTGTGTAGTTAATAGGAGTGTGTGTGTGAGGAGTGTGTGTATGGTTAGTGTGTGAGTGTGGTAATAGAGTGTGTGAGGAGTGTGTAGTTAATAGGAGTGTGTGTGTGAGGAGTGTGTAGTTAATAGGAGTGTGTGTGTGAGGAGTGTGTAGTTAATAGGAGTGTGTGTGTGAGGAGTGTGTAGTTAATAGGAGTGTGTGTGTGAGGAGTGTGTAGTTAATAGGAGTGTGTGTGTGAGGAGTGTGTAGTTAATAGGAGTGTGTGTGTGAGGAGTGTGTAGTTAATAGGAGTGTGTGTTCTGACCGTTCTGTGCGTCTCCGATGCAGCAGTGTTTCCCGCTCCAGTACCACAGCAGCAGTGTGGCGTCTCTCGAGCTGCTCAGGATGTAGCAGTCACCGCCGATGTAGGACTCGGACCGAAACACACACGTCACCACGTCACGGTGACCGAACACGATCTGCACCAGCTTCCCTACACACACACACACACACACACACACACACACACACACACACAATCAATCCACATGCATTTGTTTATAGTTAAATAGTTATATCCTGTTGCTAGGCAATTTTAAAAATGGATGCCGAAAGTAACCTAAACATTTCCCCCTTATGTGACTAGCCAAAGCCTCTGATTGGTCAGCTGCTGTAAGTCCGGTTATGACATCATCAGCTGGCCGCTAGAATTAAAATTTCCCAACATTCCCTCAGCGTGCACTCAACAACGAAAACAGAGGCAGAAGACAACACTAATTATATCGTACTGAGCTCTTAGGACATACTCACACACACACACACACACAAAAAGTGGTGTACACACTCCAGCTGTGTTGAAATGGCCCCTGATTCACACTACACTCTAAATATTTAGCTTTAGAACAGCTACTTATTATTCATACAGGTGTGTGTGTGCGTGCGTGCGTGTGTGGCGTTGCCATGGTTACCTGTGTCGGTGTTGTAGATGCGGAAGCTCTTGTCCCAGAAGCCGGCGATGAAGAGGAAGCGATTGTCAGCTGAGACGAGGAAGCAGTGTGAGTTCACCTCCACACTCTGATCCAATAAATCACACACCTGTCTGCGGTGCATCAGGTTAGCCACTGCAGACAGACAGACAGACAGAGAGAGAGAGAGAGACAGACAAAGACACAAAGAGACAGACAGACAGAGAGACAAAAAGACAGAGAGACAGACAGAGAGACAAAACGACAGACAGACAGAGAGACAAAAAGACAGAGAGACAGACAGAGAGACAAAACGACAGAGAGACAGACAGACATACAAAAAGACAGACAGAGAGAGACAAAGGGACAGAATGACAGACAGACAGACAAAGAGAGAAAGAGAGACAAAGAGACAGACAGACAGACACAGACAGACAAATAGACAGACAGACAGAGAGACAAAGGGACAGACAGAGAGAGAGAGACAAAAAGACAGACAGACAGGAATATCATTAGAAGGTGAATATCATGTTATTACATTACTGCTGTTTGTTTACGCATCACTGCAGCGGCTGTGTTTCATTTACAACAAACGATCCTCCTGCTCTGAACGTCTGGCTGTGTTCCAAATCAACTTTCATCATCCCTTCCCTCACTAGAAAGAGGGAGCATGATTACATCACTGGGTTCTGGTGGTGTTTTATTTCTATCCCTCTCTTTGTGGCTGTGTTTCAGATGGAGCCCCTCTGCACTGCACTGTAAAACTCTCTCTTCTCATTCTCTTCTTTGTCTTTAATCCTCTGTGTTCTTTTCCTCATTCCTTTCCATCTGTCTATCCACCCCTCTTTTTCCACTCATCCCTCGTTCCTCCCGTGTCAGGCCATATTGTGTCGACACACTCAATCTCACGCCCTCAATCAGACATCATTACACCATCCATACTCATTCACGCTGACAGAGCAAGAGGCACGGGAGAAGGGTGTGTGTGTGTGTGTGTGTGTGTGTGTGTGTGTGTGTGTGTGATATACAGGCAAAGCTACAGCTCATTGCTTTCCAATTTGCATGTAAATGCTGAGTGGAGGACAAACGTGTGACAAACTGCTCTCATCCTTTCCACAGGCCACGCCCACTTGCCGCCACAGCCAATCACATACAAGCACACACATCTGACCAGTCACACACCTATCACAGGGTCGATCTCCACTGGTAACTGGTACTGCTGCTCTGGGTTCGAGGAGCTCTGGTGACCTGAGGGACAGAGACAGAGACAGAGAGAGAGAGAGAGAGAGAGAGAGAGAGAGAGAGAGAGAGAGAGAGAGATTGAAGGTTAAAAATAACAGTTTTAGATTGATCTTTAACTCAAACGTGAACTAATGGACAGGAAGTCAGCTATAGGAACAAAAAATGAACAGGGGTTCATTGTGTGTATGTATGTGTGTATCAGACACTCTATTTCCCATGATGCTCACCAGTGTATGTGTGTGTGTGTATCAGACACTCTATTTCCCATGATGCTCACCAGTGTATGTGTGTGTGTGTATCAGACACTCTTTCCCATGATGCTCACCAGTGTATGTGTGTGTATCAGACACTCTTTCCCATGATGCTCACCAGTGTATGTGTGTGTATCAGACACTCTATTTCCCATGATGCTCACCAGTGTATGTGTGTGTATCAGACACTCTATTTCCCATGATGCTCACCAGTGTATGTGTGTGTGTGTGTGTGTATCAGACACTCTATTTCCCATGATGCTCACCAGTGTATGTGTGTGAGTATATGTGTGAGTATATGAGTGTGTGTGTGTGTGACTCTGTTTCCCATGATGCTCACCAGTGTATGTGTGTGTGAGTATATGTGTGAGTATATGAGTGTGTGTGTGTGTGACTCTGTTTCCCATGATGCTCACCAGTGTATATGTGTGTGTGAGTATATGTGTGAGTATATGAGTGTGTGTGTGTGAGAGAGACTCTGTTTCCCATGATGCTCACCAGTGTGTGTGTGTGTGAGTATATGTGTGAGTATATGAGTGTGTGTGTGTGACTCTGTTTCCCATGATGCTCACCAGTGTGTGTGTGTGTGAGTATATGTGTGAGTATATGAGTGTGTGTGTGTGACTCTGTTTCCCATGATGCTCACCAGTGTGTGTGTGTGTGAGTATATGTGTGAGTATATGAGTGTGTGTGTGTGTGACTCTGTTTCCCATGATGCTCACCAGTGTGTGTGTGTGTGAGTATATGTGTGAGTATATGAGTGTGTGTGTGTGTGACTCTGTTTCCCATGATGCTCACCAGTGTGTGTGTGTGTGAGTATATGTGTGAGTATATGAGTGTGTGTGTGTGTGACTCTGTTTCCCATGATGCTCACCAGTGTGTGTGTGTGTGAGTATATGTGTGAGTATATGAGTGTGTGTGTGACTCTGTTTCCCATGATGCTCACCAGTGTATGTGTGTGTGAGTATATGAGTGTGTGTGTGTGTGACTCTGTTTCCCATGATGCTCACCAGTGTATGTGTGTGAGTATATGTGTGAGTATATGTGTGTGTGTGTGTGTGACTCTGTTTCCCATGATGCTCACCAGTGTATGTGTGTGTGAGTATATGTGTGAGTATATGAGTGTGTGTGTGAGAGAGACTCTGTTTCCCATGATGCTCACCAGTGTATGTGTGTGTGAGTATATGTGTGAGTATATGAGTGTGTGTGTGAGAGAGACTCTGTTTCCCATGATGTTCACCAGTGTATGTGTGTGTGAGTATATGAGTGTGTGTGTGTGTGAGTATATGAGTGTGTGTGTGTGTGAGACTCTGTTTCCCATGATGCTCACCAGTGTATATGTGTGTGTGAGTATATGAGTGTGTGTGTGTGACTCTGTTTCCCATGATGCTCACCAGTGTATGTGTGTGTGAGTATATGTGTGAGTATATGAGTGTGTGTGTGTGTGACTCTGTTTCCCATGATGCTCACCAGTGTATGTGTGTGTGAGTATATGTGTGAGTATATGAGTGTGTGTGTGAGAGAGACTCTGTTTCCCATGATGCTCACCAGTGTGTGTGTGTGTGAGTATATGTGTGAGTATATGAGTGTGTGTGTGTGTGACTCTGTTTCCCATGATGCTCACCAGTGTGTGTGTGTGTGAGTATATGTGTGAGTATATGAGTGTGTGTGTGTGTGACTCTGTTTCCCATGATGCTCACCAGTGTGTGTGTGTGTGAGTATATGTGTGAGTATATGAGTGTGTGTGTGTGAGAGAGACTCTGTTTCCCATGATGCTCACCAGTGTGTGTGTGTGTGAGTATATGTGTGAGTATATGAGTGTGTGTGTGAGAGAGACTCTGTTTCCCATGATGCTCACCAGTGTGTGTGTGTGTGAGTATATGTGTGAGTATATGAGTGTGTGTGTGTGACTCTGTTTCCCATGATGCTCACCAGTGTGTGTGTGTGTGAGTATATGTGTGAGTATATGAGTGTGTGTGTGTGAGAGAGACTCTGTTTCCCATGATGCTCACCAGTGTATGTGTGTGTGAGTATATGTGTGAGTATATGAGTGTGTGTGTGTGTGACTCTGTTTCCCATGATGCTCACCAGTGTATATGTGTGTGTGAGTATATGAGTGTGTGTGTGTGAGAGAGACTCTGTTTCCCATGATGCTCACCAGTGAGTCCATGCCACTTGTTAATGGAGAAGATGCGGTTTGCCGTGACGGTGACGATGGCGGAGTTGGACAGGCCGGCCTGAGTGTGAGCCGACACATACACCACTGGAGAGTTGGAGGGAAACTTCAGCACCATGATCACATCCTGCTGCATCTGCTCCGTAAACATGAGAGGCGTCTGCAGACAGTGAGACAGGCGGGGAGAGTGAGACAGGTGGAAACAGATGGAGAGAGAGAGAGAGAGAGAGAGAGAGAGAGAGATTGACAAAATGGGGTTTTGGGTATTATCACATATTACATCTATGGTGAAAGGGAGAAACACACACACATACACACACACAGCTGCTTGATTGCAGTAAGTCACCCGACCATCAAGTGTACTTCCTCGACTGGGAGCATTGTGTTTGCAGATGAACATGAAGTCTGTGTGTGTGTGTGTGTGTGTGTGTGTGTGAGAGAGAGTGTGAGAGAGAGTGTGAGAGAGAGTGTGAGACTCACCACCTGCATGGCGGAGCTCCTTGGTGGATGAGGTTCGATCAGCAGCTGAGATGGAGTCTGACCAAAACTTCGGATCTGAGACTCTACAGCCTGAGAAACAGAGAGAGAGAGAGAGAGAGAGATAGATAGATAGATAGATAGAGAGAGAGAGAGAGAGAGAGAGATAGATAGATAGATAGATAGATAGATAGAGAGAGAGAGAGAGAGAGAGAGAGAGAGTGAGTGTTTATCATTGAAAAAATTCACATTCACTGTGTCTTTTTACTATTACTAATATTTTAAAAAATGACCAAAGGACATTAGAGAGAGAGAGAGAGAGAGAGAGACAGACAGACAGACAGAGCAACAGGGTAAGGTAGACTGGGTTTCGTAGACAGAGCTGGTCTACACTAATCCTCCAGTGATCTCATCACACACACTGACACAACACAGAACACACACACACACACACGGTTCCCACAGTCTGAGTGCACTACACAGAGGGGATCACACACTAATCTGACATTCTGCCTCCACTGAACCTGGTTACTTTACAGCACTGTGTTTGTGTTAGCTCCCCGTGTTAGACCTGTCACTGGGTTAACATGTGAGCAGCTACATTAGCATTCCAGTGTTTCAGCGGAGCGACAGAACGGAATATTACACATCTTTACTGTTTACACTGCAGAGTGTGTGTGAGAGCACAGGGCTAAATATTACAGATTATTAACATCTATTAGGTGCTTTTACTC
>NC_080738.1:16117336-16122336 GCF_019097595.1 Hemibagrus wyckioides | reverse complement strand
CAGAAAATTCCATCACTGAAATAGAACATTATTACATTACAGTATTATATAATATTACTGTATTATTATATAGAAGAGAAGAGAAGAGAAGAGAAGAGAAGAGAAGAGAAGGAGAAGAGACAAGACAAAAAAGAAGACAAGAAAAGAGAAGAGAAGGGAGGAGAAGAGAATGAGAAGAGATGAGAGGAGAATGAGAAGAGATGAGAAGAGAAGAAGAGACAAGATGAAACAAAAAAGAAGAGAAGAGAAGAAAGGAGAAGAGACAAGATGATTATGAAGAAGAAGAAACGATTATGAGAAAAGAAGAGAAGAGAATGAGAAAAGAAGAGGAGAGAAGAGAATGAGAAAAGAAGAGGAGAGAATGAGAAAAGAAGTGAAGAGATGAGTATGAGAAGAGAATGAGAACAAGAATGAGAAGAAAATATGAGAGAAGAGAATGAGAAGAGAACAAGAATGAGAAGAGAAGAGAAGAAAATAAGAAGAGAAGAGAATGAGATGAGAATGAGAAGAGAGTAGAGGAAAAAAAAGAAGAAAAGACAAAAAAGAAAGGAAAAAACAATAATAACCACAGAAATTTGTGAAGAGAAGAATTAGATGAAGAGAAGAGAAGAAAGACAGGAGAAAAAAGACAAATGTGAATTGACAAAATGAAAAAAAAAACGTAGAGAAGAAAAATAAAAAGAAAAGAAAGAGAGAAGAGAAGATTTGTAAAAAAGAAGAGAAGAGAGCCCTGACTAACGAGGCTGCCTACCAAGGAAACTACACTGGGATTGGAACACAACAATTATCTTGCTTTTATTGTCTGCTGTTTTCCCTCTGAAAAGTGTTCTACATAAATATACACACACACACACACACACACACACACACACACACACACACACACAGTTCCCAGTGGAGTGTTATGAGACATTCCGGCTCCGTTAATTGGTGCATCAATAAACTGCTGCAGGTTCACTTAATGAGCGTGAACCATAAAGACTCCATGGTGCACTCAGAGAGAGGAGGGAGTGTTTAACACAAAGTGTTTAGAGAGAGAGCAGGGAGTGTTTAACGGAAAGTGTTCTTTAGTGTGTGTGTGTGTGTGTGTGTGTGTGTGTAGGAAGTAAAAAACAGATCCCTGACACACATTTCCCTCTCTGTATGTGAGACAGCGTGACCCCGAGGTTAGTGTGTTCTCTCTAATGTGATTTAAAAAAGTGGCACGTGTGTGTGTGTGAGTGTGTGTGAATGTGTGTGTGTGTGTGTGAATGTGTGTGTGTTGTCTCTACATGGCATTTCCTAATGAAACACAACGACACACTCGCTCACTTCCTACCGGGCCTCATGAGAGCAAACCAAACGCTCACCGCATCACTGATGAGGTCAGAGATCCCACAGCGCCCTCATTAGCATAAAGCCGGGCCTCTGGAGAGCAGCTGTCCAATCACACGCCTTCACTCACACTCTCTCTCTCACACACACACACACACACACAGATTGACGTGAGGTAGGCGCTGGTATTAAACGCACATCAGAGTGTGTATTGAGGTTGGAGATGAGCCGCTCACAGAACAACGAAGGGGTCAGAGCATCCGCATAATGAGCTCAGAGAGAGAGAGAGAGAGAGAGAGAGATGGACAGAGATGAACAGAAAAAAAACAGAAAGAGAGAGAAAGATTGAGAGACCCACAGAGAAATAGACATTGAGATTTAACCCATTAAATCTCTCACAAACAGAGCCCCAGTTTCTCTATCAGTCTATTTGCCTATCTGTCTGCCTATCTGTCTGCCTATCTGTCTGCCTATAAGTCTGCCTATAAGTCTGCCTGCCTATTTCTCCATCTGCCTGTCTGTCTGTCTCTCTATCTGTCTGCCAGTTTCTCTATATGCCAGTCTGTCTGTCTCTATCTGTTTGCCTATCAGTCTATCTGCCTGTCTGTCTGCTTATCAGTCTATCTGCCTGTCTGTCTCTCTGTCTGTCTGCCTATCAGTCTATCTGCCTGTCTATCTCTCTATCTGTCTGCCTATCAGTCTATCTGCCTGTCGATCTGTCTGCCTGTCTATCTCTCTATCTGTCTGTCTATCTCTCTATCTGTCTGCCTTTCTCTATATCTGTCTGCCTATCAGTCTATCAGCCTGTCTGCCTGTCTCTCTATCTGTCTGCCTATTAATCTGCCTATCAGTCTATCTGCCTGTCTGTCTGCCTATCAGTCTGCCTGCCTATTTCTCCATCTGCCTGTCTGTCTGTCTCTCAGTATCTGTCTGCCTGCTTGTCTGTCTGCTTGTCTCTCTAAATGCCTGTCAGTCTGCCTGTCTCACTATCTACCCATCTGTCTGTCTGTCTGTCTGTAAGAGAGTGTAAAGGGTTAAGTCGAGTGTGACGTGTTTTATTAAAGATCACTAGAGTGTGTAGTGTGCACTCCAGCTCCTAACGAGTGTCTCAGGCGTCTCTGTGTTTTATGAGATGGATTAGGCCGAGCCCCGGTGCTCTTTAGCCACCATTTAACACTGTTTTAAAGTCTTAGAGTGACACACACACACACACACACGCACACACACACACACACTTAACAAATCAATCGTGAGAGAGCTGAGTGAGGTGAGACAGACAGCCGCACTGGGGAACATCGACTAACACAGAATACAGTCACTCTCATCACTCTCTCTCACACACACACACTCACACACACACACTCACACTCACACACTTCTGACTAAGACATTACTGACAATAAATCAAACACTGAAATGTATAATTATGTAACTGCTTTAATTAGTGTTGGTTTTAGTTCTCATACTGAATTTTCTTCTTCCTTCTGTCCATCCATCCATCCGTCCATCCATCCATCCCTCTGTATCTCCATTTAACTGTATGTCTGTCCATGTATTATCTGTCTGTCTATCCATACGTCCATCCATCCATCCATGCATATCGTTGTACCTCCATTTGACTGTCTGTGCATCTCTCTCTCTCTCTCTCTCTCTCTATGCATCATTCTGTCTTTTTGTCTGTCTATTCATTTATAAATCAATGCATCTTTCCAACCCTGTCTATCTATCTATCTATCTATCTATCTATCTATCTATCTATCTATCTATCTATCTATCTATCTATCTATCTATCTATCTATCTATCTATCTATCTATCTATCTATCTATCTATCTATCATATCTCTCTCTCTGTCTGTGGTGTTACTGTCCCTGCTCAGGACTCCATTCACATCTCAATCAACACCACACACTGATCTGCTTACTGTGTGTGTGTGTGTGTGTGTGTATAGAATGAATGACTGTGGTAATTAACTCTAATCTCCAGATCAGGTAATGATGGACAATCACACTGCTGTGTCCCAAACCACACACCTCACTCACTACACAGCCCACATCATCAGCTCCCTGTGGACGCGTCCCAATCCACACACACGATACTGTAACGCTGCTAACACTCTCTTACCCCGCGCGGGTTTCCCACAGCCCGAAGACCACCGACCTCTAAAAAGGTTAAAGGTCATCGGAGTTTACATTTAGCTTTCATTCTGTTTGGTGTGTGTTGTACAGCTGTGGTGTGTATCGCTGATCCGCTGGGACATGCTAACACACTGCTGTCAGCACCAACGATAACAACGCTAACGGTTAGCATGCTAGCCGCAGGCTTGGTCCCAGCTGTTATTTGGGTTGGCTGCTAGCATTAGTTCTGGTTGCTAGCTGAATAAGCACTTCAGTTCAGTTTCTCTGTAGCGTTTAGAGTTGTCTTAGCCAGCGCTTGAGCTAGCTGTTAGCAAAGTTGTAGTAGCTTGGAGCATTTCTGATTAGCCGTGGCATTTGGAGTAGCTGCTAGCATTCATGCTAGATATGAAGCATTCAAAAAACTAGCTATATACTCTATTTTGGAAAGGAAATAATCGAGCCGTGTGTGTGTGTGTTTGTGTGTGTGTGTGTGACCCTGAGAAAATTCCAGAAATGTGGGAGGGAAAAGTGATAATCACGCTGCATTAAATTGAATTAACACACACTCAGGTGAGTGTGATGAGGGTCACGGACATGCGTGATGGATAAACATCCTCACCTCATCCTCCTCACCATCATGCTGTGGAGAAATGCAGAAAGGATGACAGAGAGAGAGAGAGAGAGAGGAAGAGAAAAAGAAAGGGAGAGAGAAAGAGAGGGAGAGAAAAAGAGAGAGAGAGAGAGAGAGAGAGAGAGAGAATCGGTGGAGTCGAGGCAGCCGCTGGCACCCATGCTGAAAATTAATTTCTCTTTTATTTTATTCGTGCAGCATGCTTGAGTGAGCGACTGTGAAGGGGAAACTCAAGGCTAAGAAGAGAGAGCACACACACACACACACGCACACACGCACACACGCACACACGCACACACGCACACACACACACACACACACACTTATTTCATATTCATGACCTGAACCATACTGGAGCTCCTCACAATGCCGAGGCTCAACTATGTGCCGTCTCTATAAAGAGTAGGGTGTGTGGTTTGGGACACGCCCGAATTTTGTTGAAGTGATTAGTGTTACAGGTTCCTTTAGCCCGACGCACTGGTCTCACGTCTCTCATCTCACACTCTGAATGTGTCACGACCCAGCGTGGGAGATCCCGACCCGGACGGAGCGGACAGCTGTCTGCATGTCCAGCCCGAGAACAGAACGTTTCTCCACTCAGAATAAAGTGACACTCGTCTTTCAGCAGGGAAAGAGAGACGGCTTTCGCTCTCTCGCGCTGACAGCTGTGTGAGTAACCCAAAACCGAGGGCTGTTACAGTAGGAGTCCAAGTGCGCTAACGTCAGAACCCAGACACTCACATCACGCCGGGTTCCTCCATCATTACTAATCTAATTAATAACTCCAGGAGCTTTTAGCCTCCACTGAAAGGTCGAGGGGGCAAAAACTTTTGCACTCGTATGTACTAAAGAGTGCTGATTTCCTGTGCGACTTAGAGGCTTCTGATTCATGAAGAATTCTAGAACCAGGCTGTGAGGATCCGGGAACCGCCTGTATGCT
>NC_080738.1:16109836-16112336 GCF_019097595.1 Hemibagrus wyckioides | reverse complement strand
TGTAACAGTAATGAGTGTAGCTGTAACAGTGATGAGTGTAGCTGTAACAGTAATGAGTGTAGCTGTAACAGTAATGACTGTAGCTGTAACAGTAATGAGTGTAGCTGTAACAGTAATGACTGTAGCTGTAACAGTAATGACTGTAGCTGTAACAGTAATGATTGTAGCTGTAACAGTAATGAGTGTAGCTGTAACAGTGATGAGTGTAGCTGTAACAGTAATGAGTGTAGCTGTAACAGTAATGAGTGTAGCTGTAACAGTGATGAGTGTAGCTGTAACAGTAATGAGTGTAGCTGTAACAGTGATGAGTGTAGCTGTAACAGTGATGACTGTAGCTGTAACAGTAATGAGTGTAGCTGTAACAGTGATGATTGTAGCTGTAACAGTAATGAGTGTAGCTGTAACAGTAATGAGTGTAGCTGTAACAGTAATGAGTGTAGCTGTAACAGTAATGAGTGTAGCTGTAACAGTGATGAGTGTAGCTGTAACAGTGATGACTGTAGCTGTAACAGTAATGAGTGTAGCTGTAACAGTGATGAGTGTAGCTGTAACAGTAATGACTGTAGCTGTAACAGTAATGACTGTAGCTGTAACAGTAATGACTGTAGCTGTAACAGTAATGATTGTAGCTGTAACAGTAATGAGTGTAGCTGTAACAATGATGAGTGTAGCTGTAACAGTAATGAGTGTAGCTGTAACAGTAATGAGTGTAGCTGTAACAGTGATGAGTGTAGCTGTAACAGTAATGAGTGTAGCTGTAACAGTGATGAGTGTAGCTGTAACAGTGATGAGTGTAGCTGTAACAGTAATGATTGTAGCTGTAACAGTAATGAGTGTAGCTGTAACAGTAATGAGTGTAGCTGTAACAGTGATGAGTGTAGCTGTAACAGTGATGAGTGTAGCTGTAACAGTGATGAGTGTAGCTGTAACAGTAATGAGTGTAGCTGTAACAGTAATGACTGTAGCTGTAACAGTAATGACTGTAGCTGTAACAGTGATGAGTGTAGCTGTAACAGTGATGAGTGTAGCTGTAACAGTAATGATTGTAGCTGTAACAGTAATGAGTGTAGCTGTAACAGTAATGAGTGTAGCTGTAACAGTGATGAGTGTAGCTGTAACAGTGATGACTGTAGCTGTAACAGTGATGAGTGTAGCTGTAACAGTGATGACTGTAGCTGTAACAGTGATGAGTGTAGCTGTAACAGTAATGACTGTAGCTGTAACAGTAATGAGTGTAGCTGTAACAGTAATGAGTGTAGCTGTAACAGTAATGACTGTAGCTGTAACAGTGATGACTGTAGCTGTAACAGTGATGAGTGTAGCTGTAACAGTGATGAGTGTAGCTGTAACAGTAATGACTGTAGCTGTACAGTGATGAGTGTAGCTGTAACAGTGATGACTGTAGCTGTAACAGTGATGACTGTAGCTGTAACAGTAATGACTGTAGCTGTAACAGTGATGACTGTAGCTGTAACAGTAATGAGTGTAGCTGTAACAGTGATGAGTGTAGCTGTAACAGTAATGACTGTAGCTG
Organism: Hemibagrus wyckioides; assembly: GCF_019097595.1. Lineage (NCBI taxonomy): Eukaryota > Metazoa > Chordata > Actinopteri > Siluriformes > Bagridae > Hemibagrus > Hemibagrus wyckioides. The sequence continues at coordinate 16,110,802 of NC_080738.1, read as the reverse complement.
TAACAGTAATGACTGTAGCTGTAACAGTAATGAGTGTAGCTGTAACAGTAATGAGTGTAGCTGTAACAGTAATGAGTGTAGCTGTAACAGTGATGACTGTAGCTGTAACAGTAATGAGTGTAGCTGTAACAGTGATGAGTGTAGCTGTAACAGTAATGACTGTAGCTGTAACAGTGATGAGTGTAGCTGTAACAGTAATGAGTGTAGCTGTAACAGTGATGACTGTAGCTGTAACAGTAATGACTGTAGCTGTAACAGTAATGAGTGTAGCTGTAACAGTGATGACTGTAGCTGTAACAGTAATGAGTGTAGCTGTAACAGTAATGACTGTAGCTGTAACAGTAATGACTGTAGCTGTAACAGTAATGACTGTAGCTGTAACAGTGATGAGTGTAGCTGTAACAGTAATGAGTGTAGCTGTAACAGTGATGACTGTAGCTGTAACAGTAATGAGTGTAGCTGTAACAGTAATGACTGTAGCTGTAACAGTAATGAGTGTAGCTGTAACAGTAATGACTGTAGCTGTAACAGTAATGAGTGTAGCTGTAACAGTGATGACTGTAGCTGTAACAGTAATGAGTGTAGCTGTAACAGTGATGAGTGTAGCTGTAACAGTAATGACTGTAGCTGTAACAGTGATGAGTGTAGCTGTAACAGTAATGAGTGTAGCTGTAACAGTGATGACTGTAGCTGTAACAGTAATGACTGTAGCTGTAACAGTAATGAGTGTAGCTGTAACAGTAATGAGTGTAGCTGTAACAGTAATGACTGTAGCTGTAACAGTGATGACTGTAGCTGTAACAGTGATGACTGTAGCTGTAACAGTAATGACTGTAGCTGTAACAGTAATGACTGTAGCTGTAACAGTAATGAGTGTAGCTGTAACAGTGATGACTGTAGCTGTAACAGTGATGACTGTAGCTGTAACAGTGATGACTGTAGCTGTAACAGTGATGAGTGTAGCTG
>NC_080738.1:16092336-16104836 GCF_019097595.1 Hemibagrus wyckioides | reverse complement strand
GTGAGTGTGTATAGAGTGTGTGTGTGTGTGTGTGTGTGTGTGAGAGTGAGTGTGTGTGTGTGTGAGTGTGTGTGTGTGTCACCATCTCACCATCCTCAGCAGCCACATCATGGTGAAGCTGGCCGTGGAATAGTGTGTGCCGTAGTGGAATTTGGGGACCTGCTCGTCTTCCCAGGATTCGTAGCGTTCAGAGAAGAAAGCGGCTCTCTTTGGGTTCAGGGCTCCGATTGGCTGAGAGAGAGAGAGAGAGAGAGGGAGGGAGAGAGAGAGAGGGAGAGAGAGAGAGAGAGAGAGAGAGAGAGGGGGAGAGAGAGAGAGAGAGAGAGAGAGAGAGAGAGAGGGAGGGAGAGAGAGAGATCACAATAATATTTATTTCAAGTGCATTAATTAGTTCTTTGCCCCTACACCCTAACCCCTTCTCTTCCCCTCAGCTGTTCCCTCTTCCTCTTCTCCTCTCTCTCTTCATTCCTTTTTCTGTCCTTTTCCTCCCCAATTCCTTTCTTTTCCTCCTTCCTCATTCCCTGTCCTCTCATTTTCACCCCCTTCATGTTGCAGCTTCATGACTGTTCCCTTCACTTCCTCTTATTCCTCTTCCTCCCTCCATCTTCCTCTGTTCCCAGTCTCTCCTCGCTCCTATTCCTTTTTTCCCATAACCCCTTATTTTCACTCTCTCCTCCCTCCCTCCCTCCTCCTGTCCCCTATTTCCCTTCTCCTACTTTCTCCTCATACCTTAATTCCTGTTCTTCTTCCGTCCTTCTCCCTCCTTTTTTCCACTGACCACTTTTCCCTTTCTATCTTCCTTTGTCCCTTTCTCCCGCTTTCTCCTCGTCCACTAATCCCTTTTCTTTTGTCCTTTTGTGTCCTGTTGCTCTCCACCATTTACTTCATCACACTTGTTCCCTCCTTGCTCCAATATCCCATGTACACTTTCTTTTGTCTCTTCCCCTAGTCTCCTAGATCCACTCTTGAACCCTAGCTCAGATATTGTATATGTGTTATTATTATCCATTACACACCCCTGTGTCTGGCTCTGTCTTCTCTGTGGTGCGTGTTAAAGCGAGCAGAAGAGAGAGAGAGAAAGTCTTCGCACCCGCAGCCGAACACCTCACGTTGCCTCCACATGAATTTTAGATGATGTTATTCCGATTTAACGGCGCACGCTCGTTTCACGACTCTGTATAAAAATCCCCCTGCAGCTGACTGACACAAATAACCCTGTGGTGTGCGTGGAGCTAATTCTCCATAAAGCCGCAATAAAATCCATCAGGCCATCGAGCGCTGGTGCATTAATGCTGCATCGATCCGCAAACGCCGATACATCCTGCAGCCATTATTTAAATTCTCGTTTATAAAGCGGCTTATTGTACTGCTCGATCTTTATTACTTCCCTCTAGTGAGCACTCCTGACCTACACACACACACACACACACACACGCTCGGCTTTGATCTAATGGAATGATGGCCTTCCTTAAAATGAGCGAGGGATGCAGATGGATCGATCCGTTCGCTCTGTAGCCGTGTCATGAAGACCTGATCAATCATTCAGCCCCGTATCGATTAGCATACAGCCATAAAGCACACATTTCTATTGTGTGTGTGTGTGTGTGTGTATGCAACACACTATCAGATTGAACCATAAAAGGCTAATTCTAATCCACTGTGTGTTAATTAAATCTTCGTTAATGGAGGATTTATGATCTCAAACAGATTACAGTCATTTAGATGTAATAGGCTACAGACGGCGGCTTGGAGATGAAGCTTGTGTGTGTGTGTGTGTGTGTCTGTGTCTGACAGAGACACAGTGAGCGTACTCCCGCTAGCTGAACACACACGCTGAATTAAACATTACAGAGATCCGGCTGATTTATTGGGGCAATAACGGCGCCCTCATTACGGAAAGAAAAGAGCGTGAGGGATAAAAAACGTCGCTGTCACACACTGTGTGTGTGTATGTGTGTGTGAGAGAGAGAGACAGAGAGAGAGAGAGAGGGAGATGCCTCAAGAGTCCTCCATATTGTTTTCTCCCCTAAATTAGCAGTGTGCCTCTGATGGGACTCTGGAGGGTGACAGAGCTGTAAATCTGCCTCGCCCCGTCTCGTCCTCGTCCCCCTCTTCCCCCTGTGCCCTATCCAAGTGTCTACTATTCCCTATTCCCTTCTCCTCCGCTTTTGTCAGCTTTCCTTGTCTTCCTTCCAGGTGCACTTGTTCCCTATTCCCTATGTGTCCCTGCACTGTCCTCCATCCCCTTCTCCTGTCCCCTGTGCACTTCTCCCCTATACCCTTCACATCTGCCCTTTCCTCTTGTCCCTAGGTCTGGTTGTCCATCTTGCCTTGCACACTCCTCATTTATTCCCTTCCACTTCCTTTTTCCATTTCCTGTGTCCCTACTGATCAAGTCCTGGTCTGCTGTCACTGTCCCCAGTCCCTTATTTGTCCCTCCGCTCCCTTGTCCTCTTGTTTACGTTTGTAGATCTCCATCTTATTCTACTGTCCGTTATTTCTGTTTCCTTCTTCTGTCCTTTTCTCATGTCCTCTTCCGCTTTCATCCTGCTCGCTGCACTTGTCCTAATTTTCCCTTCACCTGTCCTTCCACTCTCCCAGAGTTCCCTTGTGTCTGTCTCATGTCCTGTTATCCTCAACACACACACACACCTCTCTCTCTCCCCCCTCTTTCTATGCTTTCCCCTCTCTCTCTGTCTATCTCTCTCTATCTCTTCATCTCTCTCTTCCTCTCACTCTTTCTCCTTTCCTCTCCCTCTCCCACTCTCTCTCTCTTCCCCTCTGTTTCTTTCTCTCTCTCTCTCTCTCTCTAAACAATGCAAAGCTCTTGTCCATTTTGTCCATGAGAACAAAGATTTTTTACTAACTGTTGTATAGATATCTCTGCACTTAAGGAGATGAAAGGAAATCTGTGTGTGTGTCTGTGTGTGTGTGTGTGTGTGTGTGTATGTAGCAGTGAATGTGTGTGTGTGTGTGTAGCAGTGATTGTGTGTTGCACGGCGATGTTCTATGCCTGATTTACCATAAAGCATTAATTATATTCCACAATGCACTAATTAAGTCTCTGTTAAATTTCCTTGAAAGAGAATTTATGATGTTAAAGAACAAAACCTCCATTACAGGCATTTAAATGTAACTCTGTGTGTGTGTGTGTGTGTGTGTGTGTCCGTGTGTGTGTCCGTGTGTGTGTACTTTTGTCTGCCTATCTGCTAATTTATTTATCTATAATTACATTGTGTCTGACTTAATGTAACTTAAGCTCCACCCTCTTTCTGGCTGATTACATGTAACTTAAGCTCCACCCTCTTTCTGGCTGATTACATGTAACTTAAGCTCCACCCTCTTTTTGGCTGATTACATGTAACTTAAGGTCCACCCTCTTTATGGCTGATTGCATGTAACTTTACCTCCACCCTCTTTGTGTCTGATTGAATGTAACTTAAGCTCCACCCTCATTCTGGCTGATGAAATATAACTTAAGCTCCGCCCTCATTTTGAAGTATTACATGTAACCTAAACTCCAATCTGTTTCTGTCTGATTAAATGTAACTTAGGCTCCGCCCTCATTGTGTCTGATTACCTGTAAATTAAGCTCCATCTTCATGTCATTTAAACTCTACCTTAATTTTGCCTGATGAAGTATAACATAAGCTTCACCCTCATTTTGATTTATTACATGTAACTCTGTTTTTACAAGCTCCGCCCGTTGTGTCTGATAAAGTGTAACATAAGCTCCGCCCTCACTGAACCACCTCTGGCTGTCCCAGAATTTCCACCTTCACACAGCCAAACTGACCAAGTTCATCTGAATTCGCCTGAACCACAAGCTAAATGTTGGTGCAGTCTCACACGTGAGAAGTCAGTATGAAGCTGTGTGTGTCTGTGCTACAGAGAGGTCAAAGGTCATAATAAGACAGTCAGCCGGGGGACGACAGAAAGAACATAAATTCATAAAGTGAGGTTCTGGGGCCCGCAGGGACGCCGAGGCGCGCCACTACGAGTCTACAGCAATTTCAGCTCGCCGTGTCAAAGGTCATGCATGACCTGTTTCCATCAAAGCCGCGACGACACGCGACAAGAGAGAGACGCAGGGTGAGAGAAAGGAAGACACACACACACACAGTCAGATGAGTGTACGCTCGGCTAGTCACAGTGAGAGCGCTCGTGTTGACGGTGTGAATAAAACAGCTGTAATAAAGACGACCGAGATACTCAGACATACACGCATGTATACGTGCACACACACACACACACACACTCTACCTCATTCTCTCTCTGACTGTCTCTGATTCTGACTCACTCCCTCAGGGCTGAAGGTTTGACTGAACACAGAAGCGAAGCTGTCAAAACTAAAAGAAGAGAGACAAGATGTGTGTGTGCGCGCGTGTGTGTGTGTGTGTAAGAGAGAGGCATGGAGAGAGGGAGAGGACTTGTTTTTTTGTTTTTTGTTTTTTTTCGGTATATAGTGGACGAAATGCAGCACAAACACAAACCCAACAAACATCCTGAGGGCAGAACCATTACACGCTGACTTGATTCTGTGTGTGTGTGTTAGAGACAGGGAGAAGCACAGAGAGAGTACAGAGCCTGCTTGTGCGAATGCTTGTTACCTTTGTTATTAGAGAGAAGTAAACATAAATAAAAACAAAAATAAATAAAATATCTTAACACAAATATTAAATTTAAATAAGAAAAAATAAGAAAATTACTAAAAAAAAATAATATATTGCTAAATAAATAAAAATGTATGTGGGAATATGTTTTAATATATGAATAAGTTTCTAAAATAAACTTAATATTTTATTTTAATATTTAAAAAGAAGAAGAAGCATGTGGTCGTTATCATTTTTTTCCTGTTTATATATAAACTGAATAAGAATAGCTGCTGCTAACAGGCTAAAGCTAACGATAATAAATCCATAATAAGAACGACAAAAACAAGGTCTTTTCGTAATCTGTGGGAGGAAATTCTTCATTTTCTTCCTCATCAGGTCAATAAATCAGTGAGGGATCGCCCCGTTAGCGTTCTTGCTAAAGTGCGTAAGTGTACATTCGCCTGCCTCCGCACTCGTCTATCTTCCATTAGCGCTCCCCCGATCTGATTTATTCCCCTGCTCCTGAACACCATTACACAGAGTGCATGCTCTCACACTCTTACTAGAGAATGGAGTGGGGTGGTGGGGGCGGGGTGAGAGGGGTAAAATGTGTGTGTGTGTGTGTGTGTGTGTGGGGTGGTGTAAATACACACTGAGATGCTCAGTCATCATCCTAATGCACGATGGGTAAAGAGCATTCTTTTGGAGGAGGAGATTGATCAGTGTGTAAACTCACAATAACACACAGCAACACTGAGCCGAGTCAGCACTGACACACTGTACTCACAATGTACTGAAACAATGTACTGACTGACACACTGTACTCACAGTGTACTGAAACAATGTACTGACTGACACACTGTACTCACAATGTACTGACTGACACACTGTACTCACAATGTACTGACTGACACACTGTACTCACAATGTACTGACTGACACACTGTACTCACAGTGTACTGAAACAATGTACTGACTGACACACTGTACTCACAATGTACTGACTGACACACTGTACTCACAGTGTACTGAAACAATGTACTGACTGACACACTGTACTCACAATGTACTGACTGACACAATGTACTGACTAACACAATGTACTGACTGACAGTGTACTGACTGACACAGTGTACTGACACAGTGTACTGACTGACACAATGTACTGACTGACACATTGTACTGACTAACACAATGTACTGACTGACACATTGTACTGACTAACACAATGTACTGACTAACACAGTGTACTGACTGACACAGTGTACTGACACAGTGTACTGACTGACACAATGTACTGACTGACAGTGTACTGACTGACACAATGTACTGACTGACACAATGTACTGACTGACAGTGTACTGACTGACACAGTGTACTCACTGACACAATGTACTGACTGACAGTGTACTGACTGACACAATGTACTGACTGACAGTATACTCACTGACACAATGTACTGACAGACACAGTGTACTGACACAATGTACTGACTGACACAGTGTACTGACACAGTGTACTGACACAGTGTACTGACTGACACAGTGTACTGACACAGTGTACTGACTGACACAGTGTACTGACACAGTGTACTGACTGACACAGTGTACTGACACAGTGTACTGACACAGTGTACTGACTGACACAGTGTACTGACAGTGTACTGACTGACACAATGTACTGACTGACACAGTGTACTGACACAGTGTACTGACTGACACAGTGTACTCACTGACACAGTGTACTGACTAATACAGTGTACTGACACGGTGTACTCACTGACACAGTGTACTGACTAATACAGTGTACTGACACAGTGTACTCACTGACACAGTGTACTGACACAGTGTACTGACTGACACAGTGTACTGACTGACAGTGTACTGACTGACACAATGTACTGACTGACACAGTGTACTGACACAGTGTACTGACTGACACAATGTACTGACTGACACAGTGTACTGACAGTGTACTGACACAATGTACTGACTGACAGTGTACTGACACAGTGTACTGACACAGTGTACTCACTGACACAGTGTACTGATTGACACAGTGTACTCACTGACACAATGTACTGACTGACACAGTGTACTGACACAGTGTACTCACTGACAGTGTACTGACTGACACAGTGTACTCACTGACACAGTGTACTCACTGACACAATGTACTGACTGACACAGTGTACTCACTGACACAATGTACTGACTGACAGTGTACTGACACAGTGTACTCACTGACACAGTGTACTCACTGACACAGTGTACTGACTGACAGTGTACTCACTGACAATGTACTCACTGACACAGCGTACTCACTGACAGTGTACTCACTGACACAGTGTACTGACTGACACAATGTACTGACTGACAGTGTACTGACACAGTGTACTCACTGACACTGTACTCACTGACACAGTGTACTGACTGACAGTGTACTCACTGACAATGTACTCACTGACACAGCGTACTCACTGACACAGTGTACTCACTGACACAGTGTACTGACTGACACAATGTACTGACTGACAGTGTACTGACACAGTGTACTCACTGACAGTGTACTGACTGACAGTGTACTCACTGACACAATGTACTGACTGACACAGTGTACTCACTGACACAATGTACTGACTGACACAGTGTACTCACTGACACAGTGTACTGACTGACAGTGTACTGACACAGTGTACTCACTGACACAGTGTACTGACTGACAGTGTACTCACTGACACAGTGTACTCACTGACACGGTGTACTGACACAGTGTACTCACTGACACAATGTACTGACTGACACAGTGTACTCACTGACACAATGTACTGACTGACACAGTGTACTCACTGACACAATGTACTGACTGACAGTGTACTGACACAGTGTACTGACTGACTGTACTCACTGACACAGTGTACTGACTGACTGTACTCACTGACACAATGTACTGACTGACACAGTGTACTCACTGACACAGTGTACTGACACAGTGTACTGACTGACACAGTGTACTGACACAGTGTACTGACACAGTGTACTGACTGACACAGTGTACTGACTGACACAGTGTACTGACTGACACAGTGTACTGACACAGTGTACTGACTGACACAGTGTACTGACTGACAGTGTACTCACTGACACAATGTACTGACTGACACAGTGTACTCACTGACACAGTGTACTCACTGACACAGTGTACTGACTGACAGTGTACTGACAGTGTACTCACTGACACAGTGTACTGACTGACAGTGTACTCATTGACACAATGTACTGACTGACACAGTGTACTCACTGACACAGTGTACTCACTGACAGTGTACTGACTGACACAGTGTACTCACTGACAATGTACTGACTGACAGTGTACTGACACAGTGTACTCACTGACACAGTGTACTCACTGACACAATGTACTGACTGACACAGTGTACTGACTGACACAGTGTACTCACTGACACAGTGTACTGACACAGTGTACTCACTGACACAGTGTACTGACACAGTGTACTCACTGACACAGTGTACTGACACAGTGTACTCACTGACACAGTGTACTGACACAGTGTACTCACTGACAGTGTACTGACACAGTGTACTCACTGACACAGTGTACTCACTGACACAGTGTACTCACTGACACAATGTACTGACTGACACAATGTACTGACTGACAGTGTACTGACACAGTGTACTCACTGACACAGTGTACTCACTGACACAGTGTACTCACTGACACAATGTACTGACTGGCACAGTGTACTGACACAGTGTACTCACTGACACAGTGTACTCACTGACACAGCGTACTCACTGACACAGCGTACTCACTGACACAGTGTACTGACACAGTGTACTGACTGACACAGTGTACTCACTGACACAATGTACTGACTGACAGTGTACTCACTGACACAGTGTACTGACTGACACAGTGTACTGACTGACACAGTGTACTGACACAGTGTACTCACTGACACAGTGTACTGACACAATGTACTCACTGACACAGTGTACTCACTGACACAGTGTACTGACTGACAGTGTACTGACACAGTGTACTCACTGACACAGTGTACTCACTGACACAGTGTACTGACACAGTGTACTCACTGACACAGTGTACTGACTGACACAGTGTACTGACACAGTGTACTGACTGACACAGTGTACTGACACAGTGTACTCACTGACAGTGTACTGACACAGTGTACTGACTGACACAGTGTACTCACTGACACAATGTACTCACTGACAGTGTACTGACACAGTGTACTCACTGACACAGTGTACTGACTGACACAGTGTACTCACTGATACAGTGTACTCACTGACACAGTGTACTGACTGACACAGTGTACTCACTGATACAGTGTACTCACTGACAGTGTACTCACTGACACAATGTACTGACTGACACAGTGTACTCACTGATACAGTGTACTCACTGACACAGTGTACTCACTGATACAGTGTACTCACTGACAGTGTACTCACTGACACAGTGTACTCACTGACACAATGTACTCACTGACAGTGTACTGACACAGTGTACTCACTGACACAGTGTACTCACTGACACAGTGTACTCACTGACACAGTGTACTCACTGACACAGCGTACTCACTGACACAGCGTACTCACTGACACTGTACTGACACAGTGTACTGACTGGCACAGTGTACTGACTGGCACAGTGTACTGACTGACACAGTGTACTCACTGACACAGTGTACTCACTGACACAGTGTACTGACACAGTGTACTCACTGACACAGTGTACTGACACAGTGTACTCACTGACACAGTGTACTGACACAGTGTACTGGCACAGTGTACTGACACAGTGTACTCACTGACCATCGCTCTCTAGAGCCAACACTGGTCCAATGTAAACAATTCTACAGTGATCTCAGCAAACCAGCACCTGAAGCCCAAGGCATTACTATGCAGATCTGGTCTCCAAAGAGAAACTGAGGATCTCCTGATTACAGCCCAGGATCTGGAACTCAGCACTCAGTACCACTAGAAGAACACACTGAAGCGTCCAGCTGACAGCAGATGCAGGATGTGCAACAAGGCAGAGGAACACATCTGGCCAAACAGGAGCACCTGGAAGACTCGAGACGGGATTCAACAACAACCTTCACATGGCTCCCAGGCCATCTGTCAGCCAGTGAAGAGCAGGAGATCGTACTCATGGGTATCACACACACACACACACACAGACACACACAGACACACACACAAAAGATGGTGTAAAAGAGAGAAGAAACAACAGACAAAGGCTGCAACTGTGTGTTTGTATGTGTTTGTATATGTGTGTGTGTGTGTGTGTGTGTGTGGTGTGTGTGTGGTGTGTGTGTGTGTGTGTGGTATGTGTGTGTGTGTGTGTGTGTGTGTGTGTGTGTGTGGTGTGGTGTGTGTGTGTGTGTGTGTGGTGTGTGTGTGTGTGTATGTATGTGTGTATGTGTGTGTGTGGTGTGTGTGTGTGTGTGTGGTGTGTGTGTGTGGTGTGTGTGTGTGTGTGTGGTGTGTGTGTATGTGTGTATGTGTGTGTATGTGTGTGTGTGGTGTGTGTGTGTGTGTGTGTGTGTGGTGTGTGTGTGTGTGTGTGTGTGGTGTGTGTGTGTGGTGTGTGTGTATGTGTGTGTGTGTGTGTGGTGTGTGTGTGTGGTGTGTGTGTGTGGTGTGTGTGTATGTGTGTGTATGTGTGTGTGTGTGTGGTGTGTGTGTGTGTGTGTGTGGTGTGTGTGTGTGTGTGGTAATTGGCTCCTCAGGGAAACAGAGTGGCCAGAGTGAGTGGAGGGGAAAAAAAGATGAGTGCAGAGTGCAGGACACAAAACACACACACGCCCGCAGCTATCACACACACACACACACACACACTGCTCAGACTGACTGTATCACTCTCTCTTTGTACGTCTCAGTTCATCTCTCACTCTCTCTCTCTATCTAGATCTGTCAATCTTTCTCACTCAGTTGTGTTCATCTGTCTTTGGGTACGTCTTCTTCAATCTGTCTGTCTGAGATTCTCAGTCTGTCTCTCTCTCTGTCTGACTCTTAGCAAGTCTGTGTCTCTTTGTCTGTGTCTCTCTCTCTCTGTCTCACTCTCAGTCTGACTCTCAGCAAGTCTGTGTCTCTCTCTCTCTGTCTCACTCACAGTCTGACTCTTAGCAAGTTGGTGTCTCTCTCTCTCTCTGTCTCACTCACAGTCTGACTCTTAGCAAGTCTGTGTCTCTCTCTCTCTCTGTCTCACTCACAGTCTGACTCTCAAGTCTGTGTCTCTCTCTCTCTCTGTCTCACTCACAGTCTGACTCTCAAGTCTGTGTCTCTTTGCCTGTGTCTCCCTCTCTCTGTCATTCTCTTTCATAGTCTCTCTGTCAAAATCTGTCTCTGTCTCTCTCTCTCTCTCTCTCTCTCTCACTGTCATTCCTTTTCTCTCCCAGTCTGTCTCTCTCTCCGCCCCCCCCCACTCTCTCTCTCTGTCTCAGTCTGTCTCTCTCACTCTCAGTCTGTCTCTCTTTGTCTGTTTCTCTCTCACACTTCCTCAGTCTGTCTCTCTATTTCTCTCAGCCTGTCTTTCTCTCTCTCTGTCTGTCTCTCTCTGCGTCTCTCCCGCCCCCCCCCTCTCTCACTCTGTCTGTCTCTCTCTTTCTCTCTCAGTCTGTTTCTCTCTCTTCCTCTCTCATTCTGTAACACTAGCACTAAATATAATCAGATTCAAAATCATACTGTGGTTTAAATGTGTGTGTGTGTGTACCTTGCTCAGGTCTCTGTAGTTACTGGGCAGTGTGAGGTCCAGCTCTTCGCTGTCGTAGTTGCTGATGATCCAGGGAAACACAGGATACTGGTTCAGGTCATTATAGGTGCGTCCTGAAGGTGAGGAGAAGAGAACGCTGCGTCACTGAACCCAGTCATACCTTCATGTTCCACAGGTTTCCACCTTCAGGAGACTTCTAGACACCTTAGAAGGTTTAGGAACCTCTGTGGAAACTAGTGTTTAAATAAAAGCTTAATAAATGTGTTATAACCTGCGATGGTGTTGAGGAACATGAGGTACTCGAAGTTGGAGATTTCGCGTTTCTGCCAGCGCTGAGTCATGTTAGAGGCTTTAAATAGCTGTTTAGGAGTGGCCAGAGAAATCCTCCTGGGTGGAAGAGAAAAAGATAGAAGAACAGTTCTCACTCACAAAAAACTCACTCAGATTTAAAACAGCGAAGGGAAGAGAGCTGTACAGTCTCCACATCACATCTGAGCTCACTACTCAGAGATCCAGCATCCCTGCTTCCATATGCTGCACTCAAAGCTGGGACAAACCCTGACCTCATCCTGGGAATATCAGTCGCAACGTCCACCTTCCCCAAGTTCTCTGATATATACACACGCACGATGTCAGGACAATACACTGTCATAACACTTCATTTACATCATTAAAGTCTATTCTGTTCATTTCAGCCTGACTTCATTAACAGGATTAGATTATAACGTTACCACACAATTACAAGATAAACAAGACAGTTCTTCTATTTTCTGTAATATATATATATATTTCCAATCACTAATCGTGCAGACTGTGAGACAGATAGATAGATGAAGAGAGAAAGAGACAGATAGACTGTGAGACAGATAGGCAGATAGAATGAGAGACAGACAGACAGATAGATAGACAGACAGACAGACAGACAGACCGACAGACAGACAGATAGATAGATAGATAGATAGGCTGTGAGACAGATAGACAGGCAGACAGACAAACAAATTAAGAGACAGACAGATGGACTGTTAGACAGATAGAGAGACAGATAGACAGAGATAGACAGATAAGCTGTGAGACAGACAGACAGATAGACTGAGATGGACAAGAGTAAGGATTTGAGCTTTGAGTTTGATGAAGGAC
>NC_080738.1:16079836-16087336 GCF_019097595.1 Hemibagrus wyckioides | reverse complement strand
AGATATTTCCAAAAATATATAAAATAAAATTAATAGAAAAAAAAATATATAAATAAATAAATCTGTTTTTATTTTTTGTTTCTATTTATTGTTTATTATTTATTATATATATTTTTCAATTATTTTCATTATTTTTCTCTTCACTTTACAAAACTATTTTCCTCCGAATCACAAAAAAAACCTTCCCTCAAGTAAAGCAATCTAAGCGGCGCAGAGAAAGCGATGACCTTTGACCTTGAGTGTGTTCAGTTTCTCTAACACATTTGTGTTTGTGTGTGCGCGCAGGCATGTGTGTGTGTGTGTGTGTGTGTGTGTGTGCGCAGGCGTGTGTGTGTGTGTGTGTAGCGTGGTGCCCTATTCAGCCCATTTGATTAAATGTAAGTGAATTAAGTCAGAGAATAAATAGTGCGCACTCGTCTGAAGTGCCCTTCGAGGGTCTGAGGCGTGTAAGCACAGAGGGAGAGAGCGTGACGCCGAGCAGACAACAAAGAATCCTGAGTGTGTGTGTGTGTGTGTGTGTGTCATTGGGAACCACTCGACCTGTTTCGGCTGCTGCGTCTCATTTCTGAGTGATGTCATTTGTCTCTGTCAGGCACAGAAATGAGTCTGAGATGAAGAAGGACACATCACACACACACACACACACACACACACACACGCTGTCCTCTTGCCAAAGGAGCCAACATCCTCCAAGCACCTCTACACACACACACACACACACACACACACACACACACACACACCAGGGACCGCTACTGGAGAGCATGTGCTCCGTCTCTGACAAAACTGAATGGAATTTAATTGAAAATGCAGCACCAGGAAAAAAAAAAAAAAAAAAAAAAAAAGGATAGAGAGAGAGAGAGAGAGAGAGAGACGGAGCTATCTATCCCTCTCTTTTTAAGATAAATGAGTGTGAAGAGTGTGTGTGAAGGGCAGCAGGAGCACTGCTGTTTCAGAAACGATAAGGAAAAGCCAAAAAATAAAGCACTGAATAGCGAGAGTCTCTCCGCGGGCCGCGTCCTCAACCGCATGCTAGCAAGCGAAGCTAATATGTAAGGAATGAAACACTTCCGAAGTGTGCGGTTGAAGGAAACCAGTGATTTCCTGCAGACTACAAATGTAGCACAATTTTAAAACCGTCATCGCGGACGTCTCGGACGTTTCCTGCAAACGACAAGAGACTTATTTTAGCCTAGCAGCACTTTCTGTCCTTTAGCGCTAATCCGTAAACAACATCTTTACCTCAAGTTTCAACCCGTTAGCATCAGGTTGCTAGGTTACGTCAGTCTTTCCTGTTTACAAACATTAACAGAAGTCTACAGGAAGGCTAAACGATGCCTTCTGACCTCAACAGTGACAGAGCTGGGCTACTCGATAAACTACACAGTAATTAAACAGAACTTATATTCTGGGGGAAACGACTTCTTGTGGACGCAAATCGATTAGCTGTTCAAATCCGGTTTTATTTACACGCCACGTTTTAAATGATAAACGCCGTCGCGAAGCGGCTCCCACAGAACACCTTTTGTAGATTTAGCTCGAGCCAGAGGCGAGGAAAAGCTTCCTGAGAGAAACCAGAGCAACTACAGCTAGCTAATGGCTAACAGGCGTGTCAGATGGCGTGTTCAGATGCGCTCGTGTTCACGGCGTTTATGAGAAAACCTCCACAATAGTTCATTGTTGTGACGACCCGCGCGGAAACGCTGACGTTTCTCACTGTGCCTCACGATATACTCCTGGACGTTCGGCTAGCGGTTGATGCTAGCGCAAAAACAGGGCCATTTCAGTCAGATCAGCTTTACAGTTGCCTAGCAACGGTGATGGCGTGACTTTTAACTCAAACACGTGAGACGTCACAGGTCTGATGCTGAAAGTAGAAACGTATAGCGATAATATAAAGCAGCCATTTTGTGTAAATGATCTGGTTGCTATGACTGCGATGCTGCAAGAAATTATGGGATGTGGGATAGAAAACTTCAGAAAACTTCCTGCTTATGAAGAGTGAGTGAGATCGGGTCACGCTTTCAGGCTCACACCGTGTGTGTGTGTGTGTGTGTGTGAGGTGATTGGGGTATAATGAATGTTAAAGGTGTGTGTGTGTGTGTGTGTGTGTGAGGTGATTGGGGTATAATGAATGTTAAAGGTGTGTGTGTGTGTGTGTGTGAGGTGATTGGGGTATAATGAATGTTAAAGGTGTGTGTGTGTGTGTGTGTGTGTATGATTGTTTCTGTGTGGTGATAACGTGATGAAATTAATGAGGAGGAGGAAGAGTGGTGATCCATCACTATCACACACACACGGCTCGCCAACACCGATACCACACAGAGTGGGGGGTTATCTCACACACACACACACACACACACACACTTATTCTCACTTAATAGCCCTTTCTTTTTTATTTTATTTTTCATTGATGTTTCATTGAAGTTTTTTCTTCCTTTTAATTTTTCCAGCTTTCTTTTCTTTCCTTTCATTTATTCATTCTTTTTGTCTCTCTTTCACTTTTTAAATTTTTTTCTCTCTTTACTTTTCATTCATTCTTCTATTTTACTTTTTATTTTCTTTTACTTCCTTCCTTCCTTTCTTCTCCTGCTTTACTTTCTTTCTTTCTTTCTTTCCATTTTCATTCTTTTATTCCTCTTTCAATCATTTATTTCACTTCTTTCTTCTTTCCTTTGCTTCTGTTCTTTCTTTCTGTTTTTTTTTCTTTTCTACCTGCTACACAACTAACACACTGCGGTCCATACACACACACACACACACGTTCTTCTCCCTCTCTCCACCACATGTCACTCCCCATCAGTAAATGAGTTCATCACGTTAACGAGGGGGTGGAGCCAGCCTCCTCAACTAACAATGTTTTGTCCAGCCAATCAGCCGCAGCGCTCTGGAGCCAATTAGAGCGGATTTGCTGTTCCATCTGAGCGATGCCAGGACACGCTGTCACCGTGTGTGTGTGTGTGTGTGTGTGTGTGTGTGTGTGTGTGTGTGTGTGTGTGTGTGTGTGTGTGGCCAGGGGCAGAGGATTACAAAAGTCTCTCATGTAGTGAGAGCAAAGAATCATGGGATTGTAACAGCACATGATCAAGAAAAACAGAGTTCATGGCAAACTGCATTTACTTCACACATAGCATACAGAATTTCTACCCCCTACACTCCACCCTAACCCCTACACTCCACCCTAACCCCTACACTCCACCCTAACCCCTACACTCCACCCTAACCCCTACACTCCCCCCTACCCCCTACACTCCACCCTAACCCCTACACTCCACCCTACCCCCTACACTCCACCCTACCCCCTACACTCCACCCTAACCCCTACACTCCACCCTAACCCCTACACTCCACCCTAACCCCTACACTCCACCCTAACCCCTACACTCCACCCTAACCCCCACACTCCACCCTACCTCCTACACTCCACCCTAACCCCTACACTCCACCCTACCTCCTACACTCCACCCTAACCCCTACACTCCACCCTAACCCCTACACTCCACCCTAACCCCTACACTCCACCCTACCTCCTACACTCCACCCTAACCCCTACACTCCACCCTACCCCCTACACTCCACCCTACCCCCTACACTCCACCCTAACCCCTACACTCCACCCTAACCCCTACACTCCACCCTAACCCCTACACTCCACCCTACCCCCTACACTCCACCCTAACCCCTACACTCCACCCTACCCCCTACACTCCACCCTAACCCCTACCCTCTACACTCCACCCTAACCCCTACACTCCACCCTAACCCCTACACTCCACCCTAACCCCTACACTCCACCCTACCCCCTACACTCCACCCTAACCCCTACACTCCACCCTACCCCCTACACTCCACCCTAACCCCTACACTCCACCCTAACCCCTACACTCCACCCTACCTCCTACACTCCACCCTAACCCCTACACTCCACCCTAACCCCTACACTCCACCCTAACCCCTACACTCCACCCTAACCCCTACACTCCACCCTACCCCCTACACTCCACCCTAACCCCTACACTCCACCCTAACCCCTACACCCCCCCCCAACCCCTACACTCCACCCTAACCCCTACACTCCACCCTACCCCCTACACCCCCCCCTCACCCCCACACCCCACCCTACCCCCTACACTCCACCCTAACCCCTACACTCCACCCTACCCCCTACACTCCACCCTAACCCCTACACTCCACCCTACCCCCTACACTCCACCCTAACCCCTACACTCCACCCTAACCCCTACACTCCACCCTACCCCCTACACTCCACCCTACCCCCTACACTCCACCCTAACCCCTACACTCCACCCTAACCCCTACACTCCACCCTATCCCCTACACTCCACCCTACCCCCTACACTCCACCCCAACCCCTACACTCCACCCTACCCCCCACACTCCCCCCTACCCCCTCCCCTCTACACTCCACCCTAACCCCTACACTCCACCCTAACCCCTACACTCCACACTACCCCCTACACTCCACACTACCCCCTACACTCCACCCTTCCCCCTTCACTCCACCCTACCCCCTACACTCCACCCTACCCCCTACACTCCACACTACTCCTTACACTCTACCCTACCTCTAGACCCCACCCTACCTCTACACCCTAGCCTACCTCCAGGTCCTCCAGCTCTACCCTACACCCTACCTCTACCCCCTACACTCCACCCTACCCTCAGGCCCTCCTCTACACCCTACACCCAACCTCTACCCCCTCCACTCCACCTTACCTGTACACTCGACACTGTATGCTCAACATTCTACACTGCACTCTACTCTCTCTACTATACCCTACACCCTTTCTCTCTCTCCCCTTACTGAGCTCACTTGTCCCCTACACCCTTTCTCTCTCCCCTTACTGAGCTCACTTGTCCCCTACACCCTTTCTCTCTCCCCTTACTGAGCTCACTTGTCCCCTACACCCTTTCTCTCTCCCCTTACTGAGCTCACTCGTCCCCTACACCCTTTCTCTCTCGCCCCTTACTGAGCTCACTCGTCCCCTACACCCTTTCTCTCTCCCCTTACTGAGCTCACTCGTCCCCTACACCCTTTCTCTCTCTCCCCTTACTGAGCTCACTCGTCCCCTACACCCTTTCTCTCTCTCCCCTTACTGAGCTCACTCGTCCCCTACACCCTTTCTCTCTCTCCCCTTACTGAGCTCACTCGTCCCCTACACCCTTTCTCTCTCCCCTTACTGAGCTCACTCGTCCCCTACACCCTTTCTCTCTCTCCCCTTACTGAGCTCACTCGTCCCCTACACCCTTTCTCTCTCTCCCCTTACTGAGCTCACTCGTCCCCTACACCCTTTCTCTCTCCCCTTACTGAGCTCACTCGTCCCCTACACCCTTTCTCTCTCCCCTTACTGAGCTCACTCGTCCCCTACACCCTTTCTCTCTCTCCCCTTACTGAGCTCACTCGTCCCCTACACCCTTTCTCTCTCTCCCCTTACTGAGCTCACTCGTCCCCTACACCCTTTCTCTCTCTCCCCTTACTGAGCTCACTCGTCCCCTACACCCTTTCTCTCTCTCCCCTTACTGAGCTCACTCGTCCCCTACACCCTTTCTCTCTCTCCCCTTACTGAGCTCACTTGTCCCCTACACCCTTTCTCTCTCGCCCCGTACTGAGCTCACTCGTCCCCTACACCCTTTCTCTCTCGCCCCTTACTGAGCTCACTCGTCCCCTACACCCTTTCTCTCTCGCCCCTTACTGAGCTCACTCGTCCCCTACACCCTTTCTCTCTCGCCCCTTACTGAGCTCACTCGTCCCCTACACCCTTTCTCTCTCGCCCCTTACTGAGCTCACTCGTCCCCTACACCCTTTCTCTCTCGCCCCTTACTGAGCTCACTCGTCCCCTACACCCTTCTCTCTGCCCCTTATCCCCTTAATGTAATCTCTAACTAAGTAGTTCATGTTGTTTAATACGCTACTGTTCCCAAACACTCACATTATTTCATACAGCAATATGCAGGTTAGGATGCAGCTGTCAGGAGTGAGGGCAGTTGCCATGGCAACCGGCCAAGCTTTGCTCTGGCTGCTTAGCTAGCTAAGTGACTGTATGAAGTAGGAGCTACACAATAACCGTAGTGTGACGGAATGAGACCACCTCTCTGTAGTGCACTCGGAACTTAGTGGCCTTATATGCTTGAATATGGCTCGAATATTTCTCTCTCTCTCTCTCTCTCTCTCTCAAAGGCATGAGCTGAAATAAAGAGAGCTAATCTGATGGGATTAACGCTCTTTTGCTCCTCATCGGTGTGTTGGTGGGCCTTTTCACTCCCGCCACACAGATTAGCCTTTTAAGAGGAGATGAAAAGAGAGAGAGAGAGAGGATTGTGGGTTTAAAAATCACCCTAGAGGTTAAAGGATTCATTTCTTCCACAATTAATGCAGTGACTCATTAAAAATCCGGCCTCCTGCCTTTAAACGCACTAAGCGCTAATGCTAATGAGTTAAACACTTCGACATGGCTCTGTACCAAACGCTGACAGAAGAGCGGCTAGCTGCACCAAAACGTTAGAACTAGCTTGTTTCATGACGGGTGTATGATGTACTTCTGTGGGTGTATTACCCATAATGCACTGCAGAGGAGTCAATCCGAGAAATTTAGCATTCACGTGAGTGTGTAATGAAATAAAGCTAGCTATATTAGCTTTAACGCTGAGCTAGCTGCATGCGTTTAGAGTCACCGGGACGTCTGTCAGGATTTAGCTGTAGTTGTAGCGCTAAAATCAAATGGTAAATGCTAAGTAGATCATTAGCTAGTAGGCAAGGAGTGTAAGAAAGTCTAATAAAAACGTGTGTGTGTGTGTGTGTGTGTGTGTGTGTGTGTGTGAGAGTAGATTTAGCTAATGATTCTTGAGACTGTACTTAAGTTCTATTGTCTTTCCTAAAGCTTCAAAAAAAAGGATTTTAAACGCAACACTTTCAGCTAATCCTCAGTTAGCCTCGACCCCTGACAGGTGAGGAAAGAGGAAGTGATTAGAGAGACAAATATGGAGAGATAAAAAAAAAACGAGAGAGAGAGAGAGAGAGAATACATAAAGACAGAAAGTGTGTGTGTATGTTAAACAGAAGTGTGTTAATGCTAAATGCTAGCTAATCCAAATGTTAGCAAACAGTTTAATGTCATCCTTCTCTTCTCTTCTCTTCTCTTCTCTTCTCTTCTCTTCATACTCAGTATAAACTACCCAGTGTTGTTAAGCTGTTGCTTAGAGACGGTGTTGCATGGTTACCGTATTAACGCTGATAAATTATGCTAGTCGTAGCGGTTCTTGGAATTTTTTAAACAGATTAACATTAACCGTGTGTTTACGCTAGCATACGAGCCACTGACGTCACTGGTGTGGGCGTGGCCTGTTTAGATTGAGATATATACTGTATTAAAATAAAACACAGCAGTCCACACCTATGGGTTAATGCTGTGAATTAAACTGAACCAAAAAATAATAATAAAACTCAGCAGCGTGAATCAGCGCGAACAAGAACAATCACCT
>NC_080738.1:16069836-16074836 GCF_019097595.1 Hemibagrus wyckioides | reverse complement strand
CCTCAGTTTAATCTATGGACCCTTAGCCAGATCGTCTAAACGTAAACGACGTCACACTGAAGGGGAAGCATGGAACGCGCGCGCGTTAAAAAGGTGCACGCGCGAAACAAACGGCACACACACACACACACAAAATACAGAGAGAGTTCCACTTTCTCTCGCGCGCCTGTTCGCTCCTTCCTCGTATGACGGAAGGTTCTAAAGCGCGAGGGTCGATGCCTATACGTTGAACTGGCTACGGCAAAAAATAAGAGTAAAGAAAAATGTAATAATAATAATAATAATAATAATAATAATAATAAATAATAATAAATAATAATAATAATAATAATAATAATAATAATAATAATAATAATAATAAATAATAATAATAATAAGAAGAAGAAGAAGAATTCAGCCTATTCTGTGTAAAAGTGACTTTTGCACGCGAGTTTCGCGCGCGTGAAGGAGGCTTGTGAGCGTTTAAAGAGAGCGCGCGCGCGCAAAGTGCTAAATTAAGAGGAAAAAGATAAGAGAACAAAAATAAAAAGAATTTGGAAAAACGGAGACAGGAAACACACTGACCCTAGACATCTAATTAACGGAGGTTTATTATTATTATTATTATTATTATTATTATTATTATTATTATTATAGTAATAAATATATTTGTGTGTATCTGATATAACGCTAATAAACTCATGACGCGCGCAATTATAAAATATTTATTTCCTAAAATGCTTTTTTTAAACGCATTATTTAAACAATAACCCGCCTTGTTCTTTCTTTATTAATTCACTTGATGTTTTATTTTAAATTAAATATTTCTAACTAGATAAACACAGTTACAAGACATTTATATATATATATATATATATATATATATATATTTCTCTACATCCCGATGCACACCGACCCCGAGAAAGTCAGGGCGCACGTGCGCTGAACAGGGCGCCTTCCTTCAGGTCGCAGATCATCAATAGTGAGGCTAAAAGAAGCCAAACACACACACACACACACACACACACCACTGGCTTATAGGCAGGACTTCAATCTACTACCTCTGTGTGTGAAGGGTGCATGCATAACGCGCGTGCCTGCAGATCCAGTGCTTAATTATTGAATAGGTTTTTATTTATTAATAAGGCATTTCAAATCTATCAAAAACAAACAGCGGGAGATTTATTAATCACATTAATGGCGTTCCTGTAGCACGGGGTTATAATGCGTAATGAGATAAGGGTGTTGCAGCCTATTAAACACACACACACACACACACACAGACACACACACACACAGCGGGAATTCTGGTAAAAGAGGAATTGTGGGGGAAAAAACAAACAGATTTTTTATCAGTAATAAAATTAATTAATATATATATATATATCTTTCTGAAGGTTTTGCGCGTTTTCAGGACAGACACAAAAATAACAATAATGAAATAATCATATTAATAATATATAAAATTAAACCGTATTAAATATAAATATCTGGATATAATTATCATTTGCGCTTCATTTCTTTTTTAAATAATAATCTCTAAAACCCTAGCTGAAGAGCTTTTACTAAGGAGCAGTTATTCACGGCTTTATTAAATATTTATTAAGATCTATTAAAATGCATGTCGTGTCTGTATAAAGTGCGTAAACACCGCCACGTGAAGCGTGATTAACAAACCAGCCAGAAGAGCACGAGGAGAACAGGAGCGGCGCGAGACACGGCGGGCGAGCACGCGCATGGACCCGGGAACACGCAAAAATATAGATTTCATACATAAAGAATAATAATAAATAAGTAATAATATTACTACTAATAATAATAATAAACACGGAAACCGTCAGCGACTAAAATATAAAAGTAAACAAAGAACCAAGAAACATTTCGTGTTAAACGTCTGACTGGAAAAAAATCAATCAATAAATAAAAACAAACAAATAAAAGCTAACGCGCTTTATTTGTATTTCTTAAAACCAACACATACACAAATAAAAATATTATATATTTAAAAAAAATAAAAAAAATACCCACCTAATCACTACTTAAGGAGAAGTTTATTTGGAAATAAATAAAAAATAAATCATTTAAAGTTCCGTGATGACGCAACTCGGAACAGAAGCCCAGCGCGAGACACAGAATATAAAGACGCGAGGTTTTTCTTTTGTTTGTTTGTTTTGTTTTGTTTTGTTTTTCTACAAAGGAGAAAAACACACACGAGTTCCATCTCACGCGCTCCTCCTGTTCGGTCTGCGCTCGCGCTCAGTACCGGGAGACTTTTGAACACTGAAGAGGTGGGTGGAGAGGGGATGGGAGTTGGAGGTGAGGGGGGGGGTAATGCTTAAGGGCGGAGTCGTGTGGATTCCCAAACCCCTCCACCACCACCCCCACCTCACATAAAGCGTCCTGATTGGTCAGAGAAATACGGCGGCGCCTCTGATTGGCAGGATGTTCAGGACCGGCCCTCGTTTTGAGGCTTCAGCTAAAAGGCCATTCATGAGGTACGGCATTCCTGCAGAACGGAGGAGACGGAGGAGACACGCACGCGCGCACTCACACACACACACACGCATACACACACGCGCGCGCGAGTGAACACACACTCGTGCAGAGATGACACACTGACACGCAGCGCTCCTCTGAAGCTTCTTCTTCTTCTTCTTTTAGTTTCTGGAGCTTTAACACACCGCATCTCTCCTGAAGGACGCTCACACACTTCACACACAGGTGCAAAAACTTCTGATTTTTATTTTTCCTGTTTTTTGGCCTCTTGCTACACACTCACACACACACTCACACACACACACTCACACACACACACACACTCCATCCACTGTAGGTGCAACTTTTTCTTTTTTTTTAATTTTCAATTTTTTTCCATTCTGAGACTCAGGGTTTCTGTGTAAATTTTTCTTTTTTCCCCCTTTATTTATTTTATTTACTACCTAATATTTTTCGGCTTTGGGATCTGCCCGGTTAAAGCGTTGGATCCGTCGGTGTACTGCGATCCTCCTCCGGTGTTCGGCCCGGACCTCTGCCCCAACATGATCGCTGCTCAGGCGAAGCTGGTCTACCAGCTCAACAAATACTACAACGAGCGGTGCCAAGCACGCAAGGCGGCCATCGCCAAGACCATCCGCGAGGTGTGTAAGGTCGTCTCGGACGTCCTGAAGGAGGTGGAGGTACAGGAGCCGCGATTCATCAGCTCTCTGAGCGAGATCGACGCGCGCTACGAGGGCCTCGAGGTAATCTCGCCTCACGAGTTCGAGGTCGTGCTCTACCTCAACCAGATGGGCGTCTTTAATTTCGTGGACGACGGCTCATTGCCGGGCTGCGCCGTCCTGAAGCTCAGCGACGGCCGAAAGCGCAGCATGTCTCTCTGGGTTGAGTTTATAACGGCCTCGGGGTATCTGTCGGCACGAAAGATCCGGTCGAGATTCCAAACTCTGGTGGCGCAGGCGGTGGACAAGTGCAGCTACCGTGACTCCGTCAAGATGGTGGCCGACACCAGCGAGGTGAAGCTGCGGATCAGAGAGCGCTACGTGGTGCAGATCACTCCGGCCTTTAAGTGCACCGGAATCTGGCCCCGCAGTGCCGCTCAGTGGCCTCCTCCGCATATCCCGTGGCCCGGACCGAACCGGGTCGCCGAGGTCAAAGCCGAAGGATTTAATCTGCTCTCTAAAGAGTGCTACACGTTAGCGGGGAAGCAAAGCTCGGCCGAGAGCGACGCCTGGGTCCTGCAGTTCGCAGAGGCGGAAAACCGGCTGCTGATGTCCGGCTGCAGGAAGAAATGTCTGTCCGTCTTAAAAACGCTCCGGGACAGGCACCTGGAGCTGCCGGGACAGCCGCTCAACGGCTACCACATGAAGACGCTGCTGCTGTACGAGTGCGAGAAGCACCCGCGCGAGAGCGACTGGGACGAGGCGAGCCTTGGAGATCGCATCAACGGCGTCCTGCTGCAGCTCGTCTCCTGTCTGCAGTGCCGCCGGTGTCCTCACTACTTCCTCCCCAACCTCGATCTATTTCAGGGCAAAGCGACGTCAGCCCTCGAGGCGGCCGCCAAACAGACATGGAGGCTCGCGAGGGAGATCCTGACCAACGCTAAGAGCCTGGACAAACTCTGAACTCTAAAAATAAATGAACTCGATTAACTCCAAACAAAAGACTATGAGAAAGAGATCTGCAACCACGCCTGGACAAAATCAGCCAACAAACAAGACCTGGAGACTCGCAAGAGAAATTCTGAGCCGTGACAAAAGCCAGGGACGAATTCGAATAAACAAAAACATGCAGAGTCACCAAAATCCAACAATTTACAAAGACACAAACGGGGGGGAAAAAAAATAAAGAGAGAGACTCACGAGCAATTCCGAGAGCCTGAACAAACTCGGGAAGAAAAAGTAAAAACAAAACACACACACACACACACACACACACCGTCTGGACAAATCTGCACCAGCCTGGGAAAAGTTTAAAAAATAAAGAAGAGCGAGGAGACAAAAATATTCCACAGTAAAAAAGAAACAAATCTAATAAAGAAGCATGATGAAGATCACATCGCTTTACAGGTTCAGAAAGACTTTTTTTCCCCCATCAGGACATTTTACAGCAACCAGAAAAAATTCACCTTTGACAACTTGGACAAAAATGTAAAATAAAAAACAACAAGAAGAATATTAAAAATATAAAAAGAGAGAGAGAGAGAGAAAGAGAGAGAGAAGCTCTGCAGAGACTCGAACGCTCCAGACTTTTATTTTCACTGAAAGTGGACTTAAAGGAGTCGAACCTTCGAGAAAGGTTTCAGCCGAGACGCCATCGGGACATTGTGAGAGGAGAAAAAAAATAAGCGTGAAGGTACATTTTAACGTCATAACGTCTGCTTAAAATCCTTTCTTATGTTTTTGTTTTCACAAAGTGAAATTGTTTTTTATTTAAAGACCATGCACAATATCTTCCATTGCTTTAATGTTTTTTAAAAAGAAAAAGGAATAAAATGTAGCGTGCCAAGTTTTCCCATTTTATGTGTC
>NC_080738.1:16057336-16059836 GCF_019097595.1 Hemibagrus wyckioides | reverse complement strand
TAATGAGCATGTTTGATTGACAGGTGTCTATACGCAGTGCGGGAGAATCACAGCCTGGTCCATTACTCAGATGCTCAGTATGTTAGCACAGCATGTAGGTACACTAGATTAGGACGCTAGGGTAGCTCGCTAGTTTTGATATGCTGGGTTAGGGCGCTAGGTTAGCAAGCCTAGATTAAAAGCCTAAATTAGGAAGCTGGTTAGGAATCTAGAATAAGACGCTAGGTTAGCAAACCAAGTTACTACGTTAGGTTAAAAACACTAGAGTAGTATATTAGATTAGTACTCTAGGTTAGTACTCTAGGTTAGCATGTTAGGTTAGTACATTAGTACACTAGGTTAGTACTCTAGGTTAGCATGTTAGGTTAGTACATTAGTTCACTAGGTTAGTACTCTAGGTTAGCATGTTAGGTTAGTACATTAGTACTCTAGGTTAGTACTCTAGGTTAGCATGTTAGGTTAGTACACTAGGTTAGTACTCTAGGTTAGCATGTTAGGTTAGTACATTAGTACACTAGGTTAGTACTCTAGGTTAGCATGTTAGGTTAGTACATTAGTACACTAGGTTAGTACTCTAGGTTAGCATGTTAGGTTAGTACATTAGTACACTAGGTTAGTACTCTAGGTTAGCATGTTAGGTTAGTACACTAGGTTAGTACTCTAGGTTAGCATGTTAGGTTAGTACACTAGTTCACTAGGTTAGTACTCTAGGTTAGCATGTTAGGTTAGTACATTAGTACACTAGGTTAGTACTCTAGGTTAGCATGTTAGGTTAGTACACTAGGTTAGTACTCTAGGTTAGCATGTTAGGTTAGTACATTAGTACACTAGGTTAGTACTCTAGGTTAGCATGTTAGGTTAGTACATTAGTACACTAGGTTAGTACTCTAGGTTAGCATGTTAGGTTAGTACATTAGTACACTAGGTTAGTACTCTAGGTTAGCATGTTAGGTTAGTACATTAGTACACTAGGTTAGTACTCTAGGTTAGCATGTTAGGTTAGTACACTAGGTTAGCATGTTAGGTTAGTACTCTAGGTTAGCATGTTAGGTTAGTACATTAGTACACTAGGTTAGTACTCTAGGTTAGCATGCTAGATTAGTACAGTAGTATAGTAGGTTAGCACTCTAGATTAAAGCACTACGATAGTATAGTACACACTGTGTTCACTCACTCCTGTACACACACACTGTGTTCCCTCACTCCTGTACACACTGTGTTCCCTCACTCCTGTACACACTGTGTTCACTCACTCCTGTACACACTGTGTTCCCTCACTCCTGTACACACACACTGTGTTCCCTCACTCCTGTACACACACACTGTGTTCCCTCACTCCTGTACACACACACTGTGTTCCCTCACTCCTGTACACACTGTGTTCCCTCACTCCTGTACACACACACTGTGTTCCCTCACTCCTGTACACACTGTGTTCCCTCACTCCTGTACACACTGTGTTCCCTCACTCCTGTACACACTGTGTTCCCTCACTCCTGTACACACTGTGTTCCCTCACTCCTGTACACACTGTGTTCCCTCACTCCTGTACACACACACTGTGTTCCCTCACTCCTGTACACACTGTGTTCCCTCACTCCTGTACACACTGTGTTCCCTCACTCCTGTACACACTGTGTTCCCTCACTCCTGTACACACAAACTGTGTTCCCTCACTCCTGTACACACAAACTGTGTTCCCTCACTCCTGTACACACTGTGTTCCCTCACTCCTGTACACACTGTGTTCCCTCACTCCTGTACACACTGTGTTCCCTCACTCCTGTACACACTGTGTTCCCTCACTCCTGTACACACTGTGTTCCCTCACTCCTGTACACACTGTGTTCCCTCACTCCTGTACACACTGTGTTCCCTCACTCCTGTACACACTGTGTTCCCTCACTCCTGTACACACTGTGTTCCCTCACTCCTGTACACACTGTGTTCCCTCACTCCTGTACACACTGTGTTCCCTCACTCCTGTACACACACACTGTGTTCCCTCACTCCTGTACACACTGTGTTCCCTCACTCCTGTACACACTGTGTTCCCTCACTCCTGTACACACTGTGTTCCCTCACTCCTGTACACACTGTGTTCCCTCACTCCTGTACACACTGTGTTCCCTCACTCCTGTACACACTGTGTTCCCTCACTCCTGTACACACTGTGTTCCCTCACTCCTGTACACACTGTGTTCCCTCACTCCTGTACACACTGTGTTCCCTCACTCCTGTACACACTGTGTTCCCTCACTCCTGTACACACACACTGTGTTCCCTCACTCCTGTACACACTGTGTTCCCTCACTCCTGTACACACTGTGTTCCCTCACTCCTGTACACACTGTGTTCCCTCACTCCTGTACACACTGTGTTCCCTCACTCCTGTACACACTGTGTTCACTCACTCCTGTACACACACACTGTGTTCCCTCACTCCTGTACACACTGTGTTCCCTCACTCCTGTACACACTGTGTTCACTCACTCCTGTA
>NC_080738.1:16047336-16049836 GCF_019097595.1 Hemibagrus wyckioides | reverse complement strand
TATCTCCCTCCTCATCCGGCTTTGGAACTCCCGTACCTCTCTCCCTCTCTCTCTCTCTCTCTCTCTCTCTGTGATGTCTGCTCCAATTTTTCTGCACTAAATCAGACATGGCTCTGTGAGAAATGACTGCGTCTTTCTCTCTCTCTCTCTGTCTCTCTCTCTCTCTCTCTCTCTCTCTCTCTCACACACACACACACACACACAGAGGGAAATCGATGAGTGTGAAATTGAAAGGGAACGGATTTTTATCGATTGAGAAAAGACACAGCAAGAGCATGAGGAGTGTGGAAGTGTTTCTCTCTGTGGTCACTAACCCGACATGGACAGACTCTCAATAACGCCACAAAGTGATCAATATTTAACTCTCCGCTCCTGAACTGCCTCATTTACACAACTAACATCACTAATATCTGATATGAGAGGAGCCCTCTGATTGGTCGAGAGCAGGGAGGCAGGGAACTGTGCGACTCTGAAACTGACTCAGATTAGCAAAGACTCAATACACTCCTGTAGAAGAGGTAGGATGTGTAGGGTGTAAGGGGTACGATGTAGAGTGTAGGGAACAGGCTGTAGGGTGTAGGGAACAGGCTGTAGAGTGTAGGTGATAGGCTGTAGGGTGTAGGGAACAGGCTGTAGGGTGTAGGGAACAGGCTGTAGGGTGTAGGGAACAGGCGGTAGGGTGTAGGGAACAGGCTGTAGGGTGTAGGGAACAGGCTGTAGGGTGTATGGAACAGGTGGTAGGGTGTAGGGAACAGGTGGTAGGGTGTAGGGAACAGGTGGTAGGGTGTAGGGAATAGGTGGTAGGGTGTAGGGAACAGGCGGTAGGGTGTAGGGAACAGGCTGTAGGGTGTAGGAAACAGGCTGTAGGGTGTAGGGTGTAGGGAACAGGTGGTAGGGTGTAGGGAACAGGCTGTAGGGTGTAGGGAACAGGCTGTAGGGTGTAGGGAACAGGCTGTAGGGTGTAGGGTATAGGGAACAGGCGGTAGGGTGTAGGGAACAGGCTGTAGGGTGTAGGAAACAGGCTGTACGGTGTAGGGAACAGGTGGTAGGGTGTAGGGAACAGGCTGTAGGGTGTAGGAAACAGGCTGTAGGGTGTAGGAAACAGGCTGTAGGGTGTAGGGAAAAGGCTGTAGGGTATAGGGAACAGGCTGTAGGGTGTAGGAAACAGGCTGTAGGGTGTAGGGAAAAGGCTGTAGGGTGTAGGAAACAGGCTGTAGGGTATAGGAAACAGGCTGTAGGGTGTAGGAAACAGGCTGTAGGGTGTAGGAAAC
The DNA here is from genome assembly GCF_019097595.1 of Hemibagrus wyckioides. Lineage (NCBI taxonomy): Eukaryota > Metazoa > Chordata > Actinopteri > Siluriformes > Bagridae > Hemibagrus > Hemibagrus wyckioides. Next base: position 16,048,565 of record NC_080738.1, on the reverse strand, counting down.
AGGCTGTAGGGTGTAGGAAACAGGCTGTAGGGTATAGGGAACAGGTGGTAGGGTGTAGGGAACAGGTGGTAGGGTGTAGGGAACAGGTGGTAGGGTGTAGGGAATAGGTGGTAGGGTGTAGGGAACAGGCGGTAGGGTGTAGGGAACAGGCTGTAGGGTGTAGGGAACAGGCTGTAGGGTGTATGGAACAGGCGGTAGGGTGTAGGGAACAGGTGGTAGGGTGTAGGGAACAGGTGGTAGGGTGTAGGGAACAGGTGGTAGGGTGTAGGGAATAGGTGGTAGGGTGTAGGGAACAGGCGGTAGGGTGTAGGGAACAGGCTGTAGGGTGTAGGAAACAGGCTGTAGGGTGTAGGGTGTAGGGAACAGGTGGTAGGGTGTAGGGAACAGGCGGTAGGGTGTAGGGAACAGGCTGTAGGGTGTAGGGAACAGGCTGTAGGGTGTAGGGAACAGGCGGTAGGGTGTAGGGAACAGGCTGTAGGGTGTAGGGAACAGGCTGTAGGGTGTAGGGAACAGGCTGTAGGGTGTAGGGTATAGGGAACAGGCGGTAGGGTGTAGGAAACAGGCTGTAGGGTGTAGGAAACAGGCTGTACGGTGTAGGGAACAGGTGGTAGGGTGTAGGGAACAGGCTGTAGGGTGTAGGAAACAGGCTGTAGGGTGTAGGGTGTAGGGAACAGGTGGTAGGGTGTAGGGAACAGGATATAGGGTGTAGGGAACAGGATGTAGGGTGTAGGGAACAGGATGTAGGGTGCAGGGAACAGGATGTAGGGTGCAGGGAACAGGGTGCAGGGAACAGGGTGCAGGGAACAGGGTGCAGGGAACAGGATGTAGGGTGCAGGGAACAGGATGTAGGGTGCAGGGAACAGGATGTAGGGTGTAGGGTATAGGGAACAGGCGGTAGGGTGTAGGAAACAGGCTGTAGGGTGTAGGAAACAGGCTGTACGGTGTAGGGAACAGGTGGTAGGGTGTAGGGAACAGGCGGTAGGGTGTAGGGAACAGGTTGTAGGGTGTAGGGAACAGGCTGTAGGGTATTGGGAACAGGCTGTAGGATGTAGGAAACAGGCTGTAGGGTGTAGGAAACAGGCTGTAGGGTGTAGGGAAAAGGCTGTAGGGTGTAGGAAACAGGCTGTAGGGTGTAGGAAACAGGCTGTAGGGTGTAGGGAAAAGGCTGTAGGGTATTGGGAACAGGCTGTAGGATGTAGGAAACAGGCTGTAGGGTGTAGGAAACAGGC
>NC_080738.1:16037336-16044836 GCF_019097595.1 Hemibagrus wyckioides | reverse complement strand
TCCATTTCTCAAATTATTCATTTATTTTAAAAAAATTCTTTTATTTTTCTTTTTTAAATCCCTTTCTTTTTTTAACCCATTTCTTCTGTTTAATTTTTCCTTTTTGCTTTTCTTTCCATTTTTCTTTCTGTAATTAACTTGTTTGTTTTAAAATTTCTTTCTTTTTTCCCCCTCTATGCTCTTCTTTCTTTCTTGGTGTTCCCTGATTTTTTTGCTTTCCTTCTTCATTTCTTCCTTCAGTCTTTCTTTCCTTCCAATCAAATTATTTATTAACGCTCCCTTTTTTAATCCCTTGTTTTTTTCTCTCTCTTTTATTTTTTCTTTTTGTATTCCAGTCATTTTTCTGTCATTCATTTTAGAATTTGTTAACTTCATTGATCTTCCTTCCTTCCTTATTTCTTCTTTCCTTCATTCCCATCTTCATTCCTTCCCTTTATACTTCCTTCATTACCTTCTTCGTTCCCTTCTTCTTTCCTTCATTCCCGTCTTCATTCCTTCCCTTTATACTTCCTTCATTACTTTTCTACCTTCCTTCCTTATTTCTTTCCTTCCCTTCTTCCTTCCTCCTTCATTCCCTTTTTCCTTCCTTCCTTTCTTGTTATTCCCTTCATTTATTGCATATTTCTTTTAGTTTCTTGCTTATGTGGCGTTTTCTGCATGTTGTGTGTGTGTGTGTGTTTGTGTGTGTGTGAGTGAGTATGTTTGTGTTTGTGTGAGTGAGTATGTTTGTGTTTGTGTGTGTGTGTGTGAGGAGGTGAGTCGTCTCCTCTTTATTAGGGATTAACAGATTGACATCGCTCCTGTCGTTTATCATTCTCTCTGATGCGAGTCGTCCTCTCACACACTCTGACCTGTGAAAGCCATAAATGGGTTTATAAGGTTTCCCACACACACACACGTACACACACGTACACACACACACACACACGTACACACACACACGTACACACACACGTACACACACACACACGTACACACACACACACACACGTACACACATACACACACACACACACAGTAAAAATGCTTAAAGCATTACAGTATGTCATAACAGAAAGATCAGCCAGCGGCTATTTATGTTAGCTTCATAACGAGCGCCATTAATGGCCGGCTTTAGCCATAAACACTCGAGAGGCACGTACAAACATCCCAGAGAGAGAGAGAGAGAGAGAGAGAGAGAGAGAGAGAGAGAGAGCAGCTGTCTTTATGCTAGCCATCTCATTTTTCCTCTTCATCCACCTGGAGACTTGAGAAGTAAACACGGATTAGCGTGTGGACATTAGCTAGCGTGCTAGCTCCTACTGTGTGTGTACGTTTGTGTGTCTGTGGATCATCAACTATCATCGAGAGTGTGTGTGTGTGTGTGTGTGAGTGTGTGTGTATGTATCATATTTTTGCATGCTAACACTTATTTTGTGTGTCGATTACCCAAGCAACCACAAATCTCTGGAATATTGTGTGTGTGTGTGTGTGTGTGTGTGTATGTAGGGGATTGTGTGTGTGTGTGTGTGTGTGTGTGTGTGTGTGTGTGTATGTAGGGGATTGTGTGTGTGTGTGTGTGTGTAGGGGATTGTGTGTGTGTGTGTGTGTGTGTGTAGGGGATTGAACTATGCAGTAACAAAAACACAGTAGAATGTGTGTGTGTGAGTATATACAGCACAGTGGCAGGAAACAGAAACAGAGTGTCAAACCACAACGTATTAACAGCTTCTGAACAGCTGATGATGTCCATATGTCTGTGTGCACGAGTCACGTCATCCTCGAACGACTCGACTCCTGCAGGGGATTCAACTCTTAGAGGTGAATTAGACTCTTAGAGGTGAATTAGACTCTTAGAGGTGGTTCGAAAGTTAGAGTTGATTCGACTCTTAGAGGTTATTTGACTCTTAGAGGTGATTCGAATCTTAGAGATGATTTGACTCTTAGAGGTGATTTGAATCTTAGAGGTGAATTTGACTCTTAGAGGTGATTTGACTCAGAGGTTATTTGACTCAGAGGTTATTTGACTCTTAGAGGTGATTCGGCTGTTAGAGGTGAATTCAACTCTTAGAGGTGATTTGACTCTTAGAGGTTATTTGACTCTTAGAGGTATTCGACTCTTAGAGGTGATTCGACTCTTAGAGGTGATTCGACTCTTAGAGGTGATTCGACTGTTAGAGGTGATTTCAACTCTAAGAAGTGAATTTGACTCAGAGGTGTTTCGACTCTTAGAGGTAATTCGACTCTTCAAGGCGTTTCGACTCTTAGAGGTGTTTCAGAAGTTGTGAATCGAATTCCGTGTGAGTGTGATCAAACTAGCAAATCTGTTCATAAAGTAAAAAGAATCACCTGGAAAACTCATGGTAGTGATTCGACAATATTTTACAGTTAAAGGAGTCAATGAGTCAAATCAACTCAAAGCATCATAAAGGAGTCGATTCTACAACTTCACCGTATGTGATTACTGAGGTTAGAGAATCACCTTGCACATTACAGAATCATGAGAACTGAACAGTCTGAGAATCTATTTGGGGTAAAAGAATCACCAATATGAACTGAATCACTTCAGTGATTCAGCTTGTTCAAAACAGAACAATAAACACATTTTCCTCCAAACCACCTGAATCATCTAAAATACATCTGACTCGTTTACAGAATTTGAAAGAATTTTCAGCCGAACCTTCGCAGGATCTATTTCAGTTAACGAGTCAACGAGTCAAATCACCGTAAAGACTCTTGAACACTTGACAATCATGAATACAGAATAATGATTCATTTTCAGATGAACCATCACAGTATCTTAGAAATAAAAAATCACCTCAAATTGCGGAACGAGTCACAAACGAGTCAAAAGTTTGACGTGATTCAGCTCTTGGAGATAATTCTTTTCACAATTTAAGATTATTCTTAATTGTGTATCTGAACAAGAACATTAGAGAATAGTGACTCTTCAAAGGTTATTTGACTCTTTGATATGATTCCTTTAACTCTAGAATGATTCTTTTTTCTTTTTAATCACAATTAGGGATCTGAATAAAATCATTAGAGAATTGTGACTCTTTGTGGTTATTTGACTCTTTGACATGATTCTTTAATGAGGATGATTCTTTTTTTTCCAATCACAATTATGATTCAAGATGATTCATATGATTCTCTCGTAAATTTTCTTCTCGTTAATGACATCGGAGAAATGTGAAACTCAGCCCGTCAGCTCAGTCATGACTCTTTGAGGTTATTTGACTCTTTGAATCGATTCTTTTAACTCTAAGATGATTCTTTTTTCTTTATAATAACAATCTTCAGGACTATTTGACTTTTTGAATCGATTCTTTAAACTCCTAGATGATTCTTTTTTCTTTTTAATTACAATCTTTAGGGCTATTTGACTCTTTGAATTGATTCTTTAAATTCTAAAATGATTCTTATTTTCTTTTTAATAACAATCTTTTTGGTTATTTGACACTTTGAATCCATTCTTTTCTCTTTTTTTAGGGCTATTTGACTCTTTGAATTGATTCTTTTAACTCTAAGATGATTCTTATTTTCTTTTTAATAACAATCTTTTGGGTTATTTGACTCTTTGAATCGATTCTCTTAATTCTAAGATGATTCTTTTCTCTTTTTTTAGGGCTATTTGACTCTTTGAATCGATTCTTTTAACTCTAAGTTGATTCTTATGATCCTCTTATGAATTTATATCTGATTAATGACATCAGAGAAACGTGAAACTCGGCCCGACAGCCAAGTCGTGACTCTTTGCAGTTATTTGACTCTTTGAGTTGAATCTTTTAATCTGATTCTGGATCTGATTCTGTGACCGTTTGGCTGAAAGCTCATCAGCGTCCAGCTGGCAGATCATCACAGAGAGTGTGATCGAAGGGCATCATGGGAATCTGAAGATCAGAGTAAGATTTTATCAGATCATTTAAAATTAAAACCATAAATACGAGTTACAAGAAAATGAAGAGTCGTCTGAGTCGTTTGAGAGGCGAAAGCATCAATTTCAGTGATTCACTGTAGAGTCGAAATCCCATCACTGTGTGTGTGTGTGTGTGTGTGTGTGTTATCTCTTTCTGAGCCTCTACACCTATCTCTGTAATAGAATCCACTAATACAAAGCACCAGCAAACACTAGTACACACACACACACACACACACACACACACACACACACACACACTTATATGCTGCAGTGTTTATGGCTGAGATAATAAGACTCTGATCAATACAATACTGAAAGTCTCTCTCTCTCACCCTCTCTCTCTCTAATTATCTTTCTCTCTCGCTCTCATTCTCTATCTCTCTCTCCCTCCTTCTGTCATTCTCTTCTCATCTTTTCCTTCTATTATTTGATTTACTCACATCTACCTCATCTGTCGCTCTCTTTTCTGAATCGTTCTTTTCTCTTCTCTCCTCTCAGACTCTTCTTTAATTCCTTCCTTTTCCATCCATGCCCATTTCCACCCATGTCCCTCTCTCTCATCACGTTCTAGCGTTTTACTTTCTCTCTTCCTTCTTGTTTCTCACTTTCAAATTTCTTTTCCCCATCACCTCTCTCTCTCTCTCTCTCTCTGTAATATCAGGGCAGTATCGATTCTCTCCTTTGGCTTGAACCTCTCAGCGGTGTCTCACAGGTCGTGTGTGTGTGTGTGTGTGATAGATGGTGCTCTCTGTGCTGCAGTCGTTTTCCTCCTGCTCATTTATTTCAGCACTTTCACCATTTACCAAAAAAATCTCCTTTATCTTTCCGACACAGAGAGAGAGAGAGAGAGAGAGAGAGAGAGAGACAGATTTCTGCAGCAACAGCACAATGCTACAGAGCGACACATAAAACTTATCCCTCCATCGTATCTCTCTGCACCGATGCCTTATTTTTATTTTTTCACACCCTTTTTCTTTTTTTTTTCTCCTTCATCACTCTCTTTTTGTTCTTCTTTTTATCAGTTTTACTAGTTTTTCTTTTCTTCCGTCCATGTTATTTTCCTCCCAGACATTTTCCTCCTCCTGTCTTCTTCTTCTTCCCATTCTCCCTCCGCTTATATTATTTTCTTTTCTGCATTTCTATTATTTTTCTTTTCTTTTTTTCCATTCTTTTCTCCGTATCTTATATTATTTTGATTTTCAGTACTAATCTTCAGATCCTGATTAACCGAACACACGTGAGTCGCTCCAGTGAAGGGAAACGGTGCGTGAAACACGTGTGTCTGAGAGCCGTGTGGAATCGCTCTTAAGTGGAAGGTGTGTGAAATCAGAGACTTGGTAATTAATCCTCATTTGCGTTTCTCGAGAAAACGAGGTAAAGAACATGTTTTTTAAAAAAATTACAAAAAAAAACACTGTATAAGGAAACAAACATCTGGGGGGGAAAAAGAAGAAAAAAATGTGGAAAATAAAAACGTGAGGAAAAATCCAAAAGAAAGAAAAGTCATGTGAGAAAAAAAATTATGGAAAAAATAAAAACAAAAAAGAATTAACCTCTGAGAAAAATTTAATTTTTTCAAATAAAAATGTATATTTTGAGAAATTAAATAAGTTTTTTTTTTTTTTTAATATATTAAATATGTAAACGTGCACATGGAGAAAAAAGTAAAAACAAATGCCCTAAAAATATGTAAAAAAAAACAAAAAAAACAAACCTAAATAACTGTATAAATAAACAAATGTTTCTTTTTCAAATAAATATATAATTTTAGAAATTAAATATAAAAAAAACAAACAGAAATTACACTAAATATGTAAACACACACACAGAGAAAAAGTAAAAACAAATGCTCTGGAAAAGGAAAAAAAAAAACCCAACTGTAAATAAATAATTTTTTTTTTCCCAAATAAAAATGTATATTTTTAGAAATTAAATTAAATTTTTTTTTAAAAGTTACATTAAATATGCACACAGAGGAAAAAAAAGAAAAAACGTGTAAAAAAAGAAACCCCAATGCAGATAAATAAATAAATATTTCTTTTTCAAAAAATAATGTATATTTTTAGAAATTAAATAAAAAATTTGTTTAAAAATTATATTAAATACGTAAACACGCAGGCGACACGTTTAATCACCACGTGTGTCGAAATTATGTGGAATAAAAAAATTGCAGTACGTTTCATTTTTGTGAATTTTTCTTTCTGGACATTAAACTGCACGTAAATGTCATTTTTTTTTCCCGGTTCTGTTTTTAATCAGAGATTTCGGGTCACACATGCCACGCCCCTTAACCGCCCCCTACCGCCCCTCCCCCGCCCCGGATCCTGATTAATACACAAAAATTCACATTTAAAAACTATTATGCAAAAGGGAATCCGCTTAGGACGGGAGTGTGTGAGATTGAGGAGAGAAACAGAATCATTCATTGTGCGATATTCATCATTTCCTGCGTGTCGTGACCCCGGATCCACCTCGCGAGAGGGATCGGCACACGTGAGAGAGAGAGAGAGAGAGAGAGAGAGAGAGAGAGAGAATGAAATAAAAAACCCGTATGCGCGTGACAGATTATTCCACTCATCTATTCAATTTCCACAAACACACGGTTTATGCAAATCAAAGAAAATAATCTGCGGCGATACGGAGCTATCCGTATAGCACGGGGTCGCTAATGAGAAAAGGCTCGTGCCGCGGTCTCGCTCTGGCTCTCGCACACTCGCGACAAGCGCGAGGAAAAGTGATGTATGAAAGTCTCGCGCTGCAGAAAAGGTCATATCGCTGTCGCTTAAATAGTAATCTGCAGAGCCAGAAATGAACTCCTGTGTAATATCGGACCGGGATGCACACACACACACACACACACACACACACACTGACGGATGCCCTCGCGCTCCAGACGATAACAGGTTTTAGAGAAAAGCATCATTATTCATGAGGGTCAGCGTGTTGTGTGTGCAAATGATGCAGCCTTTTCTCTCTCCTCCAGGCTGGAGGTGTGTGTGTGTGTGTGTGTGTGTGTGTGTGTGTGTGTGTGTGTGAGTGTGAGTGTGAGAGACGGATGGAGATCGTTTTGTCCTGGTCACAAAGAGAGCAATCAGATTTCAGCAAGTGGAGAATGTAGCTGTTAGCATAAGGGCTCTGAGACATATGAGGCGCTTAGTAATGTGTGTAAACAGTGGAGATGAAATCACACACACACACACTGTTTGTGTTTATATTTTTGTTGTGGGTTTGTTTGATTGTTTGTTAATTTTTTTGTTGTGGGTTTGTGTTTATATTTTTGTTTATTTGTTTGTTTATAGTTTTGTTGTAGGTTTGTTAATTTTTTGTTGTGGGTGTGTTTGTTTGTTTATAGTTTTGTTGTAGGTTTGTTAATTTTTTGTTGTGGGTTTGTTTGTTTGTTTATAGTTTTGTTGTAGGTTTGTTAATTTTTTGTTGTGGGTTTGTTTGTTTGTTTATAGTTTTGTTGTAGGTTTGTTAATTTTTTGTTGTGGGTTTGTTTGTTTGTTTATAGTTTTGTTGTAGGTTTGTTAATTTTTTGTTGTGGGTTTGTTTGTTTGTTTATAGTTTTGTTGTAGGTTTGTTAATTTTTTGTTGTTTGT
>NC_080738.1:16027336-16032336 GCF_019097595.1 Hemibagrus wyckioides | reverse complement strand
TGGGCGGAGCTTCCCCAGGCTCCATGCTTGTCAGTCAGGATGTTGATGATCTTCTGGATGAGTTGTGTTGCGGTCACATGATCACGGTATTTGGCGGCTCGGATCAGGTGATCACACATCTTCTCTTCTTCACGCTTCTCCGCCGCATACTGAGCACAGTGAGACTGCAAACACACACACACACACACAAACACACACCAAATATTATTATCATAGATAGCATCTGTGTTCTATGTCCTCCTTCTTTCTGTCTCTCGCTCTTTCACCGTCTCTCTATCTACTTTTTCTATCTATACATCTGACCATCTCTTGTTGTCATGGTAACACTCCACTAGCTAACAAAACATCACCTCACAACCAATGTTAGCCAGTGTGTGTGTGTGTGTGTGTGGGTGTGTGTAACCCTACACACACAGGAAACAAATGGAACTCTGGGTCATTTCCAAGCCGTTGTCACGGTGATTAATAACACTGGACATGTATTTGCTAATGCCTTGAGGCTATGCTAAAAAAAAGAAAAAAAAAGAAAAAAAAAGAAAAAAAAAGAAAAAAAGTGCAAAATACCCAGAATGCACCGGGGCACATGTTTCCCTGTCAGAGTGTGTTATCAGAAAGAGTCTGGACTGAAACAAGACGGAATAACAGAGCAGCTCTGAGCACAGCTGATACACACACACACACACACACACACAAACACACACACACACACACACACACACAAACACACACAAACACACACACACACACACAAACACACACACACACACAAACACACACAAACACACACACACACACACACAAACACACACACACACAAACACACAAACACACACACACAAACACACAAACACACACACACAAACACACAAACACACACAAACACACACAAACACACACAAACACACACACACACACACAAACACACACACACACACACATGCGTCATTCTTTACTCAAAGACACAAAAAACACATTTGACAGAGAAAGGGACTTTCTCTGAAAATCTATAAAAATAAAATTTATCATTTAAATTTATGATCACTAATTAAAAAAAAGAGAAAGAGACAAAAAATGTCTATAAATAAATAAATAAAATATAATTTTATTTTTAATATAAATTAATAAATCTAAAGAATATATACAACTAATGAATAAAAATAACATTTAAAATTTTTTTAAATAAAATTTTTAAGTTTTAAAAAAGAGGATAATGCTAAAATTATTCTAATAAATTCTAAAAAAAAGAAAGAAAGAAAGAAAGAGATATAGATGTGGAAAAAAATAGTAAAACAATATTAAAAAATTCAGAAAATAGATCTTAAATTTACAGAATATTTTACTTGGAAATTTAAATGAAAAAATTGTGGGGGAAAAAAAAGGAAGAAAGAAAGGAAGAAATGAAGAAACAAAAAAGAGAGAGAGAAAGAAAGAGAGAGAGAGTGAAATTCTCTGGAATTAAAAATTTCTTTTTATATATTACAATAGTGTTGCTTACAACACACACACACACACACACAATACATCTATTTATAGATTCAGTAAGTGAGCAATAGTTACAGGAGAATGGATACTGTGTGAGATAACAGCAGACAGCTCTACACACACACACACACACAGACGGGCACACACGCGCAGACACATGCACACACACAAACAACAAAACATACAATTTTGTGTAAAAAAGCAATAAAGCTGAAAGGTTAATGTCGCCCTGCGATCTGTCCTAATGTGATTCTCTCAGTGTGTGTAAGACCCAAATTCAATTAGCATTTTCTGTGTGTGTGTGTGTGTGTGTTTTCTGTAAATGGCCCTCCTCTCCAATTTGGCGGTGGACTCGTCACGTATGACAGCAAATCCATGGAGACGAGTGGCGGCCTTTTCCTAACGATCAGTCTGTGTCTCGTCCTGCAGAGCTTAACTGGACATTGACCTTACAGCATACACTCACACACACACACACACTCTCTCACACACACACACACACTCTCACTCTCTCACACACACAGAGTAATCCTAACACAGGATAAGTGGGACAGCAAGAGACTAAAAGATGCCATTCTACATGAGGAAAAGAAAAAGAATGAGAGAGAGAGAGAGAAAGAAATGTACAAAATGATGAAAGCAAAGAACTATATAAAGAATAAACACTAGTGACATTAGTAATAATGCTAGTAATAACAGTAGTAATAGCAGTAGCATTATAAATAACAGCGTTAATAGCAATAGTAATAACAGAAGTAATAATCCTACATGGATTAATAACACCAGTATTAGTAGTACTATAAAAAAAAAAATAGTAATATGGTAAGAATGGTAAAGATATAGTAATAGTAAGATAGTAATCCTAGTAGGAGTAGGAGAAGGGCATAAATACTATAAATGTAATCCTAGTAAGAGTTATAACAGTAGTAATAACAATAGTAATTGTAGTAATAATAACAATACTAATAGGAGAAGTAAGAATGGAAGGAGTAGGAGTATTACTAATCCTAGAAGCAGTAATAACAATAGTAATAACAGTAGTAATAATAATAATATTAACAAAGAGTGTAAGAATGGAAGCAGTAGGAGTATTACTAATCCTAGAAGCAGTAATAACAATAGTAATAACAGTAGTAATAATAATAATATTAACAAAGAGTGTAAGAATGGAAGCAGTAGGAGTATTACTAATCCTAGAAGCAGTAATAACAATAATAATAACAGTAGTAATAATAATAATATTAACAAAGGGTGTAAGAATGGAAGCATTAGTAGAACAGTAGTAGTAATAATAACAGCAGTAATAGGTAGTATTAATATTAATAATAACGGTAACTAATTAGTAAATTACTAAATTAGTAACAAACGGTAATAATAGTAGCAGTAATTATAGGTAATAGCTGTTGTAATAACAGTAGCAGTATTATTAATAATACTAGCAGGAGTAAGAACTGTAGCTCTAGTAGCAATAATACTACTAGTGAGTAACAATAGCTGTAATGATAATAGCAGCTATAACAATAGTAATAGCTGTAGTATTAACATTAATAATAATGGTAATAGTAACAGAAGGAGTTATAATAGTAGTAGTAACTGTAGGTGTAATAGCTGCAGTAATAACGGCAGTATTAAGTGTATGGAACCGTAGTAATAGCAGCAATAATACTGCTACTAAGATGAAGTAACAATAGCTGTAATAATAATAGCAGCTGTAACAGAAGTAATAACAGTAGTAATAACAGTAGTAATAACAGTAGTAATAACAGTAGTAGTAAAGTAAGTTTATATTTAGTATTAAGGTGTTGTGTCTGAGTGACATCGCTGAGGAGAAGCACCTTCTCATCATTTATTAGCATGTTATTAATGATCCATCATGAGTGGGTAAACATGCAGTTGATCAGCTCAGCCTGGAACCCTCTCATGCTTTAACGAGCTTCAACGACTTCCAGCTAAACACACAGCGAGAGGTGATGACATCACACACCGCCGCCTCGTAACCAATCACACAACAAACCCTCTAACAGCTACACAAACAAGGACGGGTCATCCCCTCGTCTTATAACGCGTGTAATAACACACTGTTACAATCATCCAACGCGAGCGTCTGTCCTGTCCCGAAACACACGGCGCTCTGTCACACGGCGCGGACAGGAAAACGCAGGAAGTCAGAGAGCGGCGTAATGCTACGAGACAGCGTAATTATCCTCAGACTGTTTCCTCTGACAGGATTATACACAGAAACGCTTCAAACACAGGAGAGTGACATCATCCCAACCAGACTGAAAAACTACAACACACAGAGTCCTGAAATTAACATCGCGGCTAAAACCTGCAGCATCCTCTAACGCTACAAGCGCTAATGATGGCTGAAGTCCAGACACAAGGAGACAAAAGAGAAAACATAAGAAGAGAAAAATAAATATAGGAAATATAAATAAAGAAATAGGAGCAGTAATAAGAGGAGGAGGAGGAATAATCCCAGAAGCTTTAATAAAAAAAATAATTAATATAATAATAATAATAATAATAATAATAATAATATATATATATAATAATACAAATAAAATAATAATAAAAATAATAATACAAATAAAAATAATAATATCATTCATATATATTAATGTAATAATAATAAGAAGAAGAAGAATTAGAAGAATAAGAACACAAAGCGCTGACACTGGAGACTCCTTCTATACGTATTTAATAAACATCTTACAAAAATTGGACCGTATAAAAATCCTGTTTAGGATTAAGAAGTTTGGTCCAGAGTTGTTGCCATAGTAACGCTAACGTATTCCAGTGGGAATGAATTTTGTGGATCGGGACGAGTCTGTATGATTTAGAATGGATGAACTTGAAATGTTTCTAGAAGTAAACGGAAAGAAAAGAAAAGAAATAAAGCCTAAGGAGGTCAGGGAGAGAGAGAGAGAAAGAGAAAGGGAAGAGAGGGAACGAGGGAAAAGTGACGGAGAGGGGGAAAAAAAAAATGATGCCTTAAAAGTACGACAGCGAAGAAAAGTCCGGAAACGACGTCGCCTGACAGACGCTTCAATTCTGGAACGATGTTCCTGTCAACCGCGGCATCGATTCACCCCCATGGACAACAGGAAGACGAGTCCTGGATGAACGAGTGCAGAGAGAGTGAGAGAGAGTGAGAGAGAGAGAGATGGAGAGGGTGCTCTGCCCTTGACGATCACAGTGGCCATCAAGGTTAACGCAGTCGAAACAACTTATCACAAAAACTATCGCTTCTTGTGTCCCTCTTCCCCCAACCACTCCCTCACTGCATCCCTCGTTCATCGTGCTTTCTCTAATGGACTGCTCACAATGAATGCGTGGCAGACTCTTCGTCTTCCTCCTCCTCTTCCATCATCGAGACGACGACTTCAAGGTCAAGAGAATCGGGAATTAAACGCGTCCTTTTGGGGAGACAGAGAGACAAATGGAGGAGAGGACGGAGAGAGAAAAATGAGCGTGTCGCTGAGAGAGAGAGAGAGAGAGAGAGAGTATACAAAGAG
>NC_080738.1:16007336-16019836 GCF_019097595.1 Hemibagrus wyckioides | reverse complement strand
AAGCGGACAGAGAGCAAGACAGAAAGTGAGAGAGAGAGAGAGAGAGAGAGAGAGAAAGAGAGACAGAGACAGAGAGACAAGCGGACAGAGAGCAAGACAGAAAGTGAGAGAGAGAGAGAGAGAGAGAGAGAGAGAGAAAGAGAGACAGAGACAGAGAGACAAGCGGACAGAGAGCAAGACAGAAAGTGAGAGAGAGGAAGAGAGACAGAGAGAGAAACAGAGAGAGAGACAAGTGGAGACAGAGAGGGAGAACGAGAGAGAGACAAGCGGACAGAGAGTGAGACAGAAAGTGAGAGAGAGAGAGAAAGAGAGACAGAGAGAGAGACAGAAACAGACACAGAGAGAGACCTTGAAATGTCGATAAAATCCTTGCTAGCAAACTAGCATACAGTGAACACGCAAACGGAATAACTTCCCTAAAATGCGACGACGCCCCGCCCGTGACCACACCCATAACCACACCCACAGAAACATCAGTAGCTCTGTTATCTTAAAGGTTAAACATTACAGCTGTACTGATATCCAGTGTAAAGAAATGGAACGTAGGGTCAGATCTTTCCTGCTGGACGTCCTGCTTTCTGTCTCTTCCTCTCGTCTCTCAGCGAGAGCGGGATTGTGTTACCGACCCCTACGCTGAGGATCCAGCCTCTCGCACGACATCAACATCTGGATCAGCACAACACACACACCGGACATTCGATACTCAGACATAACGAGCGTCTGATAAACGTCCAATCGACCGCCACAGCCTTCGGTTACTCCTGCTTTATAAGAACGGTTCAAAACCTCGCAATCGCACGCTACAGCTTAAAGCTAACCTTATAAATATTTCTGATTTAATTATCAAAGTTTATCCTCTGTACTTTTGACTTGGAGACAGCCTGACGCTCGTTAGCATTTACACCGCTTCGTTAGCCGGCGAAAAAGGCATTCGTTAGCATGAATTAGCATGGCTGGCGCTGATATCACAGGCCTCTCTTGAAGTCTCACAGGGAGATCTAAGAGCGCCGAAACTGATGATGACTCCTTTCATCCCGCTGGATAACTCACAGCCGCGCAGACACACACTTCCTCTTTAAAAAAATAAAAAGTGTCGAATTTCTCTCCGCCTCAGCGCCTCGCACTCCAGAAAGCTCCTGGGTAACGGACGCGGTGAAACGACCTCAAGAGGTGGTGACCTCGGGGTCATGGTGACCTCAGGGTCACCTTTCGCGAGCTCCTTTTCAACGAGACATCGATTGAATCGGAGTCGGAGCGCGAGAGTCCAGCGGCGTGAACAGGAAACAGCAGCAGGTAATGAAAAGGTGACAAACGCAGGAAGATAAGAACAGGAGGTGAAGTCGTTAAGGAGGTGAAGATTTCAGTAAATTATTATCTCTCGTCACTGAGAAGAACTACAACAGACTCCGTATTCCTCGTCTGTGAGCAGAAACACAAACAGATCAGACCTTCGTTTACTTTAACGAGACAACATCAAATATTCACCTGTCCTGGATAACAAGGGGGAGGAGCTTACTGCCCGAATACTGACCGGGTTAAGTTTATAACGAGGTTCATTACATTAGACCCTGCTGTTTTAGAATATCCACAAACAAGAATCAGACAAGTTCAGACAAGTGGAGACAGAAACAGATTGGATTAGACCACATGAGGATGAAATGTGAAAGATTAGACAGTTACCTGTCCTCTCTGTACAGATTAAGATTAGACAGTTAGCTGTCCTCTCTGTACAGATTAAGATTAGACAGTTAGCTGTCCTCTCTGTACAGATTAAGATTAGACAGTCACCTGTCCTCTCTGTACAGATTAAGATTAGACAGTTACCTGTCCTCTCTGTACAGATTAAGATTAGACAGTCAGCTGTCCTCTCTGTACAGATTAAGATTAGACAGTTACCTGTCCTCTCTGTACAGATTAAGATTAGACAGTTACCTGTCCTCTCTGTACAGATTAAGATTAGACAGTTACCTGTCCTCTCTGTACAGATTAAGATTAGACAGTTACCTGTCCTCTCTGTACAGATTAAGATTAGACAGTTAGCTGTCCTCTCTGTACAGATTAAGATTAGACAGTTACCTGTCCTCTCTGTACAGATTAAGATTAGACAGTTACCTGTCCTCTCTGTACAGATTAAGATTAGACAGTTAGCTGTCCTCTCTGTACAGATTAAGATTAGACAGTTACCTGTCCTCTCTGTACAGATTAAGATTAGACAGTTAGCTGTCCTCTCTGTACAGATTAAGATTAGACAGTTACCTGTCCTCTCTGTACAGATTAAGATTAGACAGTTACCTGTCCTCTCTGTACAGATAAAGATTAGACAGTCACCTGTCCTCTCTGTACAGATTAAGATTAGACAGTCACCTGTCCTCTCTGTACAGATTAAGATTAGACAGTTACCTGTCCTCTCTGTACAGATTAAGATTAGACAGTTAGCTGTCCTCTCTGTACAGATTAAGATTAGACAGTCACCTGTCCTCTCTGTACAGATTAAGATTAGACAGTTAGCTGTCCTCTCTGTACAGATTAAGATTAGACAGTTAGCTGTCCTCTCTGTACAGATAAAGATTAGACAGTCACCTGTCCTCTCTGTACAGATTAAGATTAGACAGTTACCTGTCCTCTCTGTACAGATTAAGATTAGACAGTTACCTGTCCTCTCTGTACAGATTAAGATTAGACAGTTACCTGTCCTCTCTGTACAGATTAAGATTAGACAGTTACCTGTCCTCTCTGTACAGATTAAGATTAGACAGTTACCTGTCCTCGATGTACAGATTAAGATTAGACAGTTACCTGTCCTCTCTGTACAGATTAAGATTAGACAGTTACCTGTCCTCGATGTACAGATTAAGATTAGACAGTTACCTGTCCTCTCTGTACAGATTAAGATTAGACAGTTACCTGTCCTCTCTGTACAGATTAAGATTAGACAGTTACCTGTCCTCTCTGTACAGATTAAGATTAGACAGTTACCTGTCCTCGATGTACAGATTAAGATTAGACAGTTACCTGTCCTCTCTGTACAGATTAAGATTAGACAGTTACCTGTCCTCTCTGTACAGATTAAGATTAGACAGTCACCTGTCCTCGATGTACAGATAAAGATTAGACAGTTACCTGTCCTCTCTGTACAGATTAAGATTAGACAGTCACCTGTCCTCGATGTACAGATTAAGATTAGACAGTCACCTGTCCTCTCTGTACAGATTAAGATTAGACAGTTACCTGTCCTCTCTGTACAGATTAAGATTAGACAGTTACCTGTCCTCTCTGTATAGATTAAGATTAGACAGTTACCTGTCCTCTCTGTACAGATTAAGATTAGACAGTTACCTGTCCTCTCTGTACAGATTAAGATTAGACAGTCACCTGTCCTCTCTGTACAGATTAAGATTAGACAGTTACCTGTCCTCTCTGTACAGATTAAGATTAGACAGTCACCTGTCCTCGATGTACAGATTAAGATTAGACAGTTACCTGTCCTCTCTGTACAGATTAAGATTAGACAGTTACCTGTCCTCTCTGTATAGATTAAGATTAGACAGTTAGCTGTCCTCTCTGTACAGATTAAGATTAGACAGTTACTTGCAATGTGCAGGTTAAAATCAGACAGTTACTTGCCCTCGTATATAAGACCCCACATTTAAAGAGTTTGTGTCTTTAATTAGTGATGAAAACGAATCCTGTAACAGATTCAGTATATTTACCTTCCCTCATTAACGAGCTCGATGAAGGCTAAACCTGCATTCTTCTGGATGGAGTTCTGCCATTCCTGTAAACAGAAACAGAACACAGATTACACACTCGTGTATACACACACACACACACACACACACACACACACACACACAGGTTAATACGGGATTTTAGCTAACCCAAACTTTAGCAACTAATCCAAAATGCCAGAGCCTAATGATTGAGAGGCTAAGCACTAACACGGAGCTGAACTCTGTCTCACTGGGACAGAACAGATGACCATCATTGGATTTGTTCTTTAATTAAAGAGACAGACTCTCTCTCTCTCTCTCTCGTCCTGATCAAACCGCTTTTTAACGATCTCTCGGCTCGTTACCGGATTATGAACACTTGTTCTGCAGCGGTGTGATACGGTTTTATAGCATCCTGACCCCATGATACGATACACCCAGCCATTTACGACCTCTGAACTCTGACCGCCACCTTTCAACCCAGGTCATTACAGCAGAGGAGGAGAGGAAATCACCATCGATTTTTAAGGATGAAACATTTCACTGTTTTATCTTCCACAGAGACGGGCAGAGGGACAGGAGTTAGGAAATACAGACACAATCACAAAGAAAGAGGAAAACAATTAAAAAACACAGCTGTTCTTCTTCCAGGAGAGAAGACAATAAAGAGAGAGATGAAAAATGAAAGAACAGATAAAAAATAAAGAAAAAAACTGAAAAAGAAATGGAGGGACTGAAGAAAAGAAAAGAACAGAAAAGAACAGAAAAGAAAAGAAAAGAAAAGAAAAGAACAGAAAAGAAAAGAATAGAATAGAAAAGAAAAAGAAAGAGTAGTGATAAATAGTTGGAGGGATTTTAAGAGAGGGATGAAGAAAGAAGTTAAAGACAGGTTTTGAATTATGGAGCTGAATATGAGCTAGCATCTCTCTCTCCATCTGTCTCTCCATCTCTCTCTCTTCTATAGGTCTTTCTCAGTGAGAACTGAGGCATGCTGGGAAGAAAAACAGGTTCTTGAGGTTCATGTAGCACCAAGGTGTTTTCACTCCTCCTCTAGGAGAGAAGTACATCTCAGAGAAAGAAAGAAAGAAAGAAAGAAAGAAAGAAAGAAAGACAGGCAGACAGACAGAAAGGCAGACAGACAGAAAGACAGACAAAGGCAGAAAGACAGACAGACACACAGAAAGACAGAATGAAAGACAGACAGACAGAAAGGCAGGCAGGCAGAATGAAAGACAGACAGACAGACATACAGAGACAGATAGACAGACAAACAGACAGACAGACAGGCAGGCAGACAGACAAAGAGACAGAAAGACAGACAAAGGCAGAAAGACAGATAGACATACAGAAAGACAGAATGAAAGACAGACAGACAGAAAGGCAGGCAGGCAGAATGAAAGACAGACAGACAGGCAGACAGGCAGACAGAAAGACAGGCTGGCAGACAGACAGAAACACAGACAGACAGACAGACAGACAGAAAGACAGGCTGGCAGACAGACAGAAACACAGTCAGTCAATCAGACAGACAGACAGACAGACAGACAGAAAGACAGGCTGGCAGACAGACAGAAACACAGTCAGTCAATCAGACAGACAGACAGACAGACAGACAGAAAGACAGGCTGGCAGACAGACAGAAACACAGTCAGTCAATCAGACAGACAGACAGACAGACAGACAGAAAGACAGGCTGGCAGACAGACAGAAACACAGTCAGTCAATCAGACAGACAGACAGACAGACAGACAGACAGGCTGGCAGACAGACATACGTGAATATATGTAGATGTGTCTGTATATAAAATGCCTATAGAGTTGAGAGTGAGAGTAAATGAAGCTCTCAGTGGTGTAAGAGAGTGTTATAGAGTGGAGTCAGTAAAAGTGCGCTCACACTGAGACTCTTAACTCACTCAGGAGCCTGTGGAGTGAGCTATGTGAGGACAGGGGGCTCTTCACGTCCACACAGGAAGTGCACTAAAACTTTAACACACTGCCCGAGAACCCTGCGGAGAACGGCCGGCTCTCGCAGAACCGTACAGACGCATGAAATACTGACGTCTGCAAAAATAAAACAAAGAGCGCTTCAGGAGAGTTCTGCTGCCATACCAGATCACATCCACGGTGTGGTGTGAGCACGGGGGGAGGGTGCTACAATCGGAGAACGTACCGGAACCAGCCGGAATACACGTGTGTGTGTGTGTGTGTATACTGTTGGAACAGATCAAATAGTTGCAGTGTATCGTGTGAGAATATAGCGCTAGATTGTGAACTGCACTGCCGTGATGTCATCATGTAGCAGGAATGTGTGTGTGTGTGTGTGTGTGTGCGCATGTGGTTTGTGTTTTCCTTATACTAGATAAGATCTGTGAACATGAGTCAGGCATGTTAAACACACACACACACACACACACACACACAGTGAGTAAAGATGGTTGTGATTAGGATTTACACAATCACACATTACTCACACACACACGTGCATGTGGCGTGTCAGACTGGCCACATGACCGGTCACATGATCTACATTTCCTGACTGTTCTGGTCAGTGTATGATTTATGGTTCATGATATAAAACTCCACATCATTTAAGAGAAAAGCCAAGACATGTGACAGCCAATACGGCTAGAGATATTTAACCAATATATTTATTCATTCATTTTTATTTATATTTAACCAATATATTTATTCATTATTTTTATTTATATTTAACCAATATATTTATTCATTATTTTAAATTATATTTAACCAATATATTTATTCATTATTTTTATTTATATTTAACCAATATATTTATTCATTATTTTTATTTATATTTAACCAATATATTTATTCATTCATTTTTATTTATATTTAACCAATATATTTATTCATTATTTTTATTTATATTTAACCAATATATTTATTCATTATTTTAAATTATATTTAACCAATATATTTATTCATTATTTTTATTTATATTTAACCAATATATTTATTCATTATTTTTATTTATATTTAACCAATATATTTATTCATTATTTTTATTTATATTTAACCAATATATTTATTCATTATTTTTATTTATATTTAACCAATATATTTATTCATTATTTTTATTTATATTTAACCAATATATTTATTCATTATTTTAAATTATATTTAACCAATATATTTATTCATTATTTTTATTTATATTTAACCAATATATTTATTCATTATTTTTATTTATATTTAACCAATATATTTATTCATTATTTTTATTTATATTTAACCAATATATTTATTCATTATTTTAAATTATATTTAACCAATATATTTATTCATTATTTTTATTTATATTTGACCAATATATTTATTTTAAATATTTCTAAATGTTAAACACAAGTGTGCAATAACTGTGTTATTGAATTATTCCATTTCAATTCAAACTCTCACACACTTACAAGATTTTTCCAGCTTTTATATATATATATATATATATATATATATATATATATATATATGAAATAAAATATATATATATAAAAAATAAAAATAATATAATATAAAATAATAAAAAAGAAAATATAATATAAATAATATAATATAAAATAATAAAAAATAAAAAACAGATATATTTTATTTTTAAAAAATATCTAAAAATATATTTTTTTCTTTCTTTTTTTATTTATTTATCAGATTATCATATATATTATTATTATTATTATGGCACTAAGTTGAACCGCCACGTTTCCTTTTGTCCTGATAATTTTCTCAAAGCTGTCTGTTTCTCTTTCCTTCACTTTTCAATCCCTCCTTCTCCATCTGTCTCTTTCACTTTCTTTTTTCCCTTCTCTCTCCCTCTCTCTCTTCCCTTCTCCCCCTCTACCTCCCTCTCTCTCCCCTTACCTCTCTCTCTCCCCCTCTACCTCCCACTCTACCTCCCCCTCTCTCTCTCTCTCCCTCTACCTCCCTCTCTCTCTTTCCCTCTACCTCCCTCTCTCTCTTTCCCTCTACCTCTCTCTCTCTCTCTCTCTCCCTCTCTCTCTCTCTTCCTCTCTCTGATCACAGCAGAACAGTAGTTCCATCTGCAGTATAAATCACTCCTATTTCCTCCTTTTCATCAGGATCATTTCGACTTTCGTTCCCCCGCTCGGCCCAAAACAAATAAACAGTGCTGATGATGACTGATGGCTCGTTACTCCGCCTGTGACGTGTTTATTTTTGATCCAGATTAGCCGAACGTCTCGCCGGGTTCTGCAGCGTGTCAGAGGTGCTTTAAGTTCTGGTGTAATTAGGCGTTTCTCTATCAGCGCTAATTAAAGAGGAGGTGCCGTAATCACCACACCAAAGGCTTAGACACGGAGCGAGACAGGAAGTAGGGAGCGGTTATTATAATCACCCCATCACTCTTACACACATATTCACACTCACCTGTCATTCCAGTGCTCGCTAAACCACTCACTGGGATACAGGAGCGTGAGGGTAGGAGTATTTCACCTCAGGAATGAGACGCTGGTCTGACTTTTTATAGAGACTCATAATATTATGAAAGAATATGAAATGGAAATGCTAAAAAATAGACTTAGAAACAATATACAGGGAATTTTTTTTGGGAATACGAGTAAAAGAGACGCTTTTAATGTGAAGAAAGCTTCAGGAATCAGAAGGATATTTATTTTGATCTACGGTTAGTGAGTAGTTATTGGGGTTATTGGGTCATACTGGCAGTGTTTACATTTAAAGTGAAACAAATGATTCATTGTTTAAACAAAACAATTACTTTTACAGCTAATTGTGATTTCTCCTAATAATTATTTTTGAACACAAAGAAACAACTGGATTTTGTATAATAATTAATATTCTATATTTTAGAAAATGTTTAAAATGTTTTTCTTACTTTTTTTTTTACATTTATTTATCAGACTGAAAGAAAAGAAAGAAAGAAAAAAAGAAAGACAGACAGACAGACAGAAAGACAGACAGACAAAAAGAAAGAAAGACAGACAGACAAACAGAAAGACAGGCAGACAGACAGACAGACAGAAAGACAGACAGGCAAAAAGAAACAAAGACAGACAGACAAACAGAAAGACAGACACACAGACAGACAAAAAAAGAAGGAAAGACAGACAGACAGACAGACAGACAGACAAAAAAGAAAGAAAGAAAGAAAGAAAGAAAGAAAGAAAGAAAGAAAGAAAGAAAGACAGACAGACAAACAGAAAGACAGACAAACAGAAAGACAGAAAGACAGACAGACAGACAGACAGACAGACAGACAGACAGAAAGAAAGAAAGAAAGAAAGAAAGAAAGAAAGAAAGAAAGAAAGAAAGAAAGAATGATTGAATGAATGAATGAATGAATGAATGAATGAGTTTGACTCCTAGCTCCATCATGCTGCCCCTGAACAAGGCCCTGAACCCTCAGGGGTAGAAAATGAGATAAACTCTAAGTCATTCTGGATGAGAGCGTCTGCCACATGCTGTACACGTAGAACACACACACTCCAACACACACACACACACTCCAACACACACACACACACTCCAACACACACACACACTCCAACACACACACACACACTCCAACACACACACACACACTCCAACACACACACTCCAACACACACACACACACTCCAACACACACACACACTCCAACACACACACACACACTCCAACACACACACACACTCCAACACACACACACACACTCCAACACACACACACACACTCCAACACACACACACACTCCAACACACACACACACACTCCAACACACACACACACACTCCAACACACACACTCCAACACACACACACACACTCCAACACACACACACACTCCAACACACACACACACACTCCAACACACACACACACTCCAACACACACACACACACTCCAACACACACACACACACTCCAACACACACACACACACTCCAACACACACACACACACTCCAACACACACACACACTCCAACACACACACACACACTCCAACACACACACACACTCCAACACACACACACACACTCCAACACACACACACACACTCCAACACACACACACACTCCATCACACACACACACTCTCCAACACACACACACTCTCCAACACACACACACTCTCCAACACACACACACTCCAACACACACACACACTCCAACACACACTCCAACACACACTCCAACACACACACACACACTCCAACACACACTCCAACACACACACACACTCCAACACACACACGCACTCCAACACACACACGCACTCCAACACACACACGCACACTCCAACACACACACGCACACTCCAACACACACACGCACACTCCAACACACACACGCACACTCCAACACACACACGCACACTCCAACACACACACACACACTCCAACACACACACACTCCATCACACACACACACACTCCAACACACACACACTCCATCACACACACACACACTCCAACACACACACACACACACTCCAACACACACACACTCTCCAACACACACACACTCCAACACACACTCCAACACACACACACTCCATCACACACACACTCCAACACACACACACTCCAACACACACACTGCTCTTCCAGCCACTAACGTACCCCAGACTCACTGAGCACTGCCCTGTTCTGCTCTCGGCCAATCAGAGCGCAGCGTACTGGTGTCATTAGTGAAGAGTGATGATGCAGAGAAACCCAACACTGGACTAGACCAGGGCCTGCAGATCGATTTCCTCCCTTGTTTTCCCTCTCTCGCTCTTTCTCTCCGGAAATATTGATCCCTCCTTCTCCCACTCAGTGAAGGGGGTTAAACTCTCTCGCTTTCTTTCCAGGTCAAAGGTCGGGTGTTAAAGGTTAAGGAATGGCAAGCGCCGAGGGCCAGAGTCCTTCTGTTTAACAGGTTAAACTCTGGATTACAGAACCACTGTCTGTCTCTCTCTCTCTGTCTCCCCCCTGTCTCTTTCTCTGTCTCCCTCTCTCTTTGCCCCCCCCCTTCTCTCTCTGTCTCTCTCTCCGTCTCCCCCCTATCTCTCTCTCTCTCTCTCCTCAAGTTTTTGGTGAATCAGTCATGATTTTGAATGATGGTGAATCTTTATGAAGATATCTGACTCCGCCCACCAGTTAAAATGTGATTATTAATGACCCTTGTCGAATTCGATCAGTTTCCCCGAGCATCCATGAGCAGACGAGTGCAATCTAATTATTATTTTAATCTAAGAAACATTTATTTAATGAACTTAAACATTAATGAACTCAAATATGTTGATAAATGATCAGAGACGAGATGGTTCCTAATGTAAATGATCAGAGACGAGATGGTTCCTAATGTAAATGATCAGAGACGGGATGGTTCCTAATGTAAATGATCAGAGACGAGATGGTTCCTAATGTAAATGATCAGAGACGAGATGGTTCCTAATGTAAATGATCAGAGACGAGATGGTTCCTAATGTAAATGATCAGAGACGAGATGGTTCCTAATGTAAATGATCAGAGACGAGATGGTTCCTAATGTAAATGATCAGAGACGGGATGGTTCCTAATGTAAATGATCAGAGACGGGATGGTTCCTAATGTAAATGATCAGAGACGAGATGGTTCCTAATGTAAATGATCAGAGACGGGATGGTTCCTAATGTAAATGATCAGAGACGGGATGGTTCCTAATGTAAATGATCAGAGACGGGATGGTTCCTAATGTAAATGATCAGAGACGAGATGGTTCCTAATGTAAATGATCAGAGACGAGATGGTTCTGCATTGGACTGGAGTTAGGAACACACTCGCTCCTCAGAGGATCTCTGTGAGCATCTTTTCATTCTCTACTCTTCATCCCTCCTCCTCTCCTGTCGTTTAGAAGAGGAGCGAAGAGATGGATGGAGTAAAGAACAGATGAGCTGACACAGCACTGGATAATAACAGTGATATACACACACACACACACACACACACACACACCTGCACTGATCTGGCTTTTATCTGATACACACAGAGTCAATGATTACTCCATAACTCCAGCCAATAGTCACAGTTACACACACACACACACACACACAGTGAGAGAGTGAAAAAACACAAAACACATGTGTGAAGCTACCTTCCTGCAGTCCTTCCTTCCTTCCTTCCATTCTTCATTTCCTTCCTTCCTTCCTTCCTTCCATTCTTCATTTCCTTCCTTCCTTCCTTCCTTCCATTCTTCATTTCCTTCCTTCCTTCCATTCTTCATTTCCTTCCTTCCTTCCTTCCATTCTTCATTTCCTTCCTTCCTTCCATTCTTCATTTCCTTCCTTCCTTCCTTCCTTCCTTCCTTCCTTCCTTCCTTCCATTCTTCATTTCCTTCCTTCCTTCCTTCCTTCCTTCCTTCCTTCCATTCTTCATTTCCTTCCTTCCTTCCTTCCTTACTTCCATTCTTCATTTCCTTCCTTCCTTCCATTCTTCATTTCCTTCCTTCCTTCCATTCTTCATTTCCTTCCTTCCTTCCTTCCTTCCTTCCATTCTTCATTTCCTTCCTTCCTTCCTTCCTTCCTTCCATTCTTCATTTCCTTCCTTCCTTCCATTCTTCATTTCTTTCCTTCCTTCCTTCCTTCCTTCCTTCCTTCCATTCTTCATTTCCTTCCTTCCTTCCTTCCTTCCATTCTTCATTTCCTTCCTTCCTTCCTTCCTTCCTTCCTTCCATTCTTCATTTCCTTCCTTCCTTCCTTCCTTCCTTCCTTCCTTCCTTCCTTCCTTCCATTCTTCATTTCCTTCCTTCCTTCCTTCCTTCCTTCCTTCCTTCCTTCCTTCCTTCCTTCCATTATTCATTTCCTTC
>NC_080738.1:15997336-16002336 GCF_019097595.1 Hemibagrus wyckioides | reverse complement strand
TACACTACCACACACTAACACACTGTAATGTACACTAACACACTGTAATGTACACTAACACACTGTAATGTACACTAACACACACTAACACACTGTAATGTACACTAACACACACTAACACACTGTAATGTACACTAACACACACTAACACACTGTAATGTACACTAACACACACTAACACACTGTAATGTACACTAACACACTGTAATGTACACTAACACACACTAACACACTGTAATGTACACTAACACACACTAACACACTGTAATGTACACTAACACACACTAACACACTGTAATGTACACTAACACACTGTAATGTACACTAACACACACTAACACACTGTAATGTACACTAACACACACTAACACACTGTAATGTACACTAACACACACTAACACACTGTAATGTACACTAACACACACTAACACACTGTAATGTACACTAACACACTGTAATGTACACTAACACACTGTAATGTACACTAACACACACTAACACACTGTAATGTACACTAACACACTGTAATGTACACTAACACACACTAACACACTGTAATGTACACTAACACACACTAACACACTGTAATGTACACTAACACACTGTAATGTACACTAACACACTGTAATGTACACTAACACACACTAACACACTGTAATGTACACTAACACACACTAACACACTGTAATGTACACTAACACACACTAACACACTGTAATGTACACTAACACACTGTAATGTACACTAACACACACTAACACACTGTAATGTACACTAACACACACTAACACACTGTAATGTACACTAACACACACTAACACACTGTAATGTACACTAACACACACTAACACACTGTAATGTACACTAACACACTGTAATGTACACTAACACACTGTAATGTACACTAACACACACTAACACACTGTAATGTACACTAACACACTGTAATGTACACTAACACACACTAACACACTGTAATGTACACTAACACACACTAACACACTGTAATGTACACTAACACACACTAACACACTGTAATGTACACTAACACACTGTAATGTACACTAACACACTGTAATGTACACTAACACACACTAACACACTGTAATGTACACTAACACACTGTAATGTACACTAACACACACTAACACACTGTAATGTACACTAACACACTGTAATGTACACTAACACACTGTAATGTACACTAACACACACTAACACACTGTAATGTACACTAACACACTGTAATGTACACTAACACACACTAACACACTGTAATGTACACTAACACACACTAACACACTGTAATGTACACTAACACACACTAACACACTGTAATGTACACTAACACACTGTAATGTACACTAACACACACTAACACACTGTAATGTACACTAACACACTGTAATGTACACTAACACACTGTAATGTACACTAACACACTGTAATGTACACTAACACACACTAACACACTGTAATGTACACTAACACACACTAACACACTGTAATGTACACTAACACACACTAACACACTGTAATGTACACTAACACACACTAACACGCTGTAATGTACACTAACACACTGTAATGTACACTAACACACACTAACACACTGTAATGTACACTAACACACACTAACACACTGTAATGTACACTAACACACTGTAATGTACACTAACACACACTAACACGCTGTAATGTACACTAACACACTGTAATGTACACTAACACACACTAACACACTGTAATGTACACTAACACACACTAACACACTGTAATGTACACTAACACACACTAACACACTGTAATGTACACTAACACACTGTAATGTACACTAACACACTGTAATGTACACTAACACACTGTAATGTACACTAACACACACTAACACACTGTAATGTACACTAACACACTGTAATGTACACTAACACACTGTAATGTACACTAACACACACTAACACACTGTAATGTACACTAACACACACTAACACACTGTAATGTACACTAACACACACTAACACACTGTAATGTACACTAACACACTGTAATGTACACTAACACACTGTAATGTACACTAACACACACTAACACACTGTAATGTACACTAACACACTGTAATGTACACTAACACACACTAACACACTGTAATGTACACTAACACACACTAACACACTGTAATGTACACTAACACACTGTAATGTACACTAACACACACTAACACACTGTAATGTACACTAACACACACTAACACACTGTAATGTACACTAACACACACTAACACACTGTAATGTACACTAACACACACTAACACACTGTAATGTACACTAACACACTGTAATGTACACTAACACACACTAACACACTGTAATGTACACTAACACACACTAACACACTGTAATGTACACTAACACACACTAACACACTGTAATGTACACTAACACACACTAACACACTGTAATGTACACTAACACACTGTAATGTACACTAACACACTGTAATGTACACTAACACACACTAACACACTGTAATGTACACTAACACACTGTAATGTACACTAACACACACTAACACACTGTAATGTACACTAACACACACTAACACACTGTAATGTACACTAACACACACTAACACACTGTAATGTACACTAACACACACTAACACACTGTAATGTACACTAACACACTGTAATGTACACTAACACACACTAACACACTGTAATGTACACTAACACACTGTAATGTACACTAACACACTGTAATGTACACTAACACACACTAACACACTGTAATGTACACTAACACACACTAACACACTGTAATGTACACTAACACACACTAACACACTGTAATGTACACTAACACACTGTAATGTACACTAACACACTGTAATGTACACTAACACACTGTAATGTACACTAACACACTGTAATGTACACTAACACACACTAACACACTGTAATGTACACTAACACACTGTAATGTACACTAACACACTGTAATGTACACTAACACACACTAACACACTGTAATGTACACTAACACACTGTAATGTACACTAACACACTGTAATGTACACTAACACACACTAACACACTGTAATGTACACTAACACACTGTAATGTACACTAACACACACTAACACACTGTAATGTACACTAACACACACTATGAGTCAGGGTTGAGGGTTCGGGGTGTTGCAGTGACAGTTTGAGGGTGATGGGATTTGATCAGAAGTCCAGTGTCCACTTCTGATTACATTTAACACTGTGGACACGTGTAATCATACTGTACTGCTCAACACACACTGTATCTCTGTACAGCACACACACACACACACACACACACACACACACACAGCTAGGATTGTTGTTTCTGCTCCATTATTATTTATTTTTACTCTTAAATGTCTAATAAATTCAATATTTGCTGCAGTGCCCTCGGCTCTGAAGCCCCGCCTCCGTTATAATCTCACGCCTTTAAATATTTAACGAGGATGATTTATTTTCACCTCACTTCGTTCCAGAGGATAATAATCCCAAAGATCTGGTGTACAGAGGAGACATCGAACCATCTTGTATGTAGCATCTAGTAGTGTCCCGGGTTACCATGGCAACATGTGGCTATATCCCAAATCACAATAAAATGTATTATAATAAGAGATCACACTATTATGTATATGATTCAGGACGCAGCCTATGAAGAAACCGGATCTAATAAGGCAGCAGAGACGGGTAGCACATTGATCCACACACACACACACACACACACACACACCTGCTATCAACCTTTCATTTATATTCATTGATCTGCGAGCCGAACCCCTAAATAAACTTGGCAACACACGCACACAAAGAGGCGATCGATGGCAGAACGACATTAATTCTGCATTATCCACCTTCAATACACCTCACACCCCGTCTCCAGGGTGCGTGACCTCTGACCCCTCCACTCATACACCACTAATAAAAGCGGCACCCAGGCACACGTTATTTATTTTCTCTTTTCTTTTCATTTTCTTCTTTATCTTACACGCTGCTCCGCCGTCTCTACTTCACTCAGAGGCTGTGTTTCATTTAGAGAAGATGGCAGACAGAGAGCGAGACAGAGACAGAGAGGTGAACAGAGAGAGAAACAGTCAGAGAGAGAGACAGACAGAAAGACCGACAGAGAGGCAGACAGAGAGAGAGAGAGACAGAGAGAGAGAGAGAGAGAGACAGAGAGGCAGACAGAGAGAGAGACAGACAGACAGAGAGGCGGACAGAGAGAGCGAGCAACAGAGAGACAGGGAGAGAGACGGACAGAGAGAGACAGGGAGAGAGATAGACAGAGAGAG
Organism: Hemibagrus wyckioides; assembly: GCF_019097595.1. NCBI lineage: Eukaryota > Metazoa > Chordata > Actinopteri > Siluriformes > Bagridae > Hemibagrus > Hemibagrus wyckioides. Next base: position 15,998,004 of record NC_080738.1, on the reverse strand, counting down.
ACAGGGAGAGAGAGAAACAGGGAGTGAGACGGACAGAGAGAGACAGGGAGAGAGACGGACAGAGAGAGAGCGACAGAGAGAGACAGGGAGAGAGATGGACACAGAGAGAGACAGAGACAGACGGTCAGAGAGAGAGAGGGAGAGAGAGAGAGACGGACACGGAGAGAGATGGACAGAGAGAAAGACAGAGAGAGACAGGGAGAGAGACGGACAGAGAGAGAGAGAGAGAGAGAGACAAAGACGGAGAGCGATGGACAGAGACAGACGGTCAGAGAGAGACAGGGAGAGAGATGGACAGAGAGAGAGAGAGAGAGAGAGACGGGCAGAGAGAGAGACATTTCATTTAGAGAAGATTTTCTCTGAAAGTCTGACCTCGGTTGTGTCCCAGTTGAGCTTTAAGTGCTAGTTAAATGACACTAGTCTTAGCAGATGTACACAGGCTGTGTTTCATTTAGAGAACTGATTTCCATCCCATACAGAATGACTTACTACAGAAAGGTGTGTGTGTGTGTGTGTGTGTGTGTGTGTGTGTGTGTGTGTGTGTGTGTGTGAAGTGCTTTCATAAAATGGAGAAATGAAGGGGCGGAGACTGAAGGGTGAAGGGATGAAGAAATTAAGTGATGGATGGTGAAAGTGGGAATTAGATGGAGGGATGGTGGGATGAAGAG
>NC_080738.1:15987336-15992336 GCF_019097595.1 Hemibagrus wyckioides | reverse complement strand
TGATTGGCCAGAAGGTTTCTATAGTAACAGCTGAGTCTGTAGGAACAGGAACCTGTACTGAGTCTCTATATAAATAATCTATACATAGAAATGTACTCAAAAGTACAAAATGTATTCAAAAATTTAAAAGAAATATAAATAAAAAATAATAAAATAATCTCTCTGAATAGAAATGTACTCAAAAGTAAAAATGTAAGTAAAAATATAAATAAAAAATAATAAAATCAAATCAAATACAAAATGTATTATAAATACAAAATGTATTCAAAAATATGAATTAAACAATGAAAAATAATACAATAATCTATACATAGAAATGTATTCAAGAGTACAAAAAGTATTAAGAAATTTAAACGAAATAAAAATAAAAATAAAATAGTCTATATATAGAAATGTATTCATAAGTACAAAAAGTATTCAAAAATATAAATAAAAAAATATAAATGAAAAATAATAGAATAATCTAAATATAGAAATTTAGTAAAAAGTACAAAAAGTGAATTAAAAATGTAAATGAGATATAAATGAAAAATAAGTAAAAAATAATTCATAGATAGCAGTGTAGTAAAAAGTATTCAAAAAGTGTCATTAAAAAAATTAATGAAAAATAATAAAATAATCTCTATTTATAGAATGTGTTCAAAAGTACAAAACGTATTCAAAAATTTAAATGAAATATACATGGAAAATAATTAAAAGAAAAATAATATCTATATAGAAATGGATTCAAAAGTACTTTAAAAAATGTAAATGAAATATAAATGAAAAAATAAATGAAATATTCTATATATACAAAATGTACTGAAAAATTTAAATAAAAAACAAAAACAAAAAATAGCTGAGAGTCGGCCTTATAGTTTTGAATTAATTTACACAAGAGAACCTTTACATTTTCTTTCTTTTCAGTGTTTAATAAATAAATTCTCCAGACATTATAGAAAGATAATTTTTTCATCACCTTTTACAGTGATAAATATCAGACACTGTAGAAGTGTTGTGATGTCATACTGTGGGAACATCACTACACTCTCACATTCTGAAGCTTTCTTCCTCGTTGAAGGGGCGTGGCCTAAAGCTTAAATAATGAATTATTAATACGATTATTTCTCAGGTAGTTTTTTTTCCCTGTTAGCTTGTAGTCTATACACAATACACAAAACCAAGCAAGCTGAACATCAAGCAAAAACAAAGTTCAAATAAAGCTTTAAAATAAACTAAAATGAATATTAGATGAATGAGCGAGTGAGCAGTGATTTGTGGGTGGAGGTGAAGAGCGTCCATCTGCTGCCTGGTGTTAAATTATTCAGCGCACCATTAGCTACACTTAGCCTCCACTCCACACTCGGCTGTCGATTAATCACAGCGACCCGCTGAATTATTCAGAGGCTTTAACCAACACCGACACACACGACACACAGCGTACAACATGTCTCCTCTAACCTCAGTCTGAGATCAAGGGGAAGTGTATGTGTGTGTGTGTGTGTGTGTGTGTGAGCTGAAACATGAGCTGATAAGAAATTCAACTCTAAAGCAAAACACATCAGTTTTAATGCATCATTCCTTATGTCCACAGATATCTGGTGTAAAGATGTCTCTCACACACACACACACACACACCTGCTCACACGACGACGAATGATCTCAAACCCATGATCTCAACCCATGTGTGTGTTTTCATGCACAAGGTCCGAAGCGTAAACCGAAATGTCCGGATTTTTTAAAAAATACAATAAATTCAATTATTATCCGATTTCTGTATCAAATTTATTCAAAATTCACCTTAAAACCCGGAAACATCACATCCATATATTGACGTCAGATATAAGAATGATTTAAGACATCTAAAGATACGTCTCTAGAATTCCTTCTATATATTTATTTTATATTTTAAAGTCATATTTTTAAGTAAATTTCCCTTCATACAATTATTTATTAATTATTCTACAGTATGTTTAGATGTTTAAAATCAATTCTACATACAAATATCATTTTTTAAATTCTGTTTAAAAAATATTTTTTCAATATTTCCAAATACATATTTTTAAGTAGCAGTATAAATATTTCACTTTTTTTTTATTTTATATTTTAACATTATATTAGACCTTAAAAATCCAGCATTTTTTAAATATTTTTATTTCTTTAAATAAAAATATTTCTAACAATTTGCTGCATACATTTATTTGATATTTTAAAATAGTTTTTAGATCGTTTTAAAATTTTCTTCTGTGCATGTAGTCATATTTTACACATATATATTTAGATCTACGTATTTATTTTCTATTTAAAAATAATATTTTTTTTTGCAATATTTCTTTTAGATCCTGCGACTGCTTTATACTTTAAAGTTGTATATTTAGATGTACGTATTTATTTTATATTTTAAATGAATTTAGAGATTTTAAAAGTAGATTTTTACATCTAAGGTCTCAATAAACATTTTTTATATACATTTTACATTTAAATATATATTTTATTCATATATATTTACAAAAATTATTTTGTCTGGTTAGATGTTTGTGTGTGTGTGTTTTGGTGACGGTGTTTACAGACTTGGGATTCTTCTCGAATTTGTGAGAAAGAACACACACACACACACACACTCATAAATCAGTGTATTGTTTAGCTGATGCTGTCACTATGACCTCATTGCCTCTCGTCAATCCATATAAAACTATAAACCCCTGCACTCTTCTCCATCTCCGTCTCTCTCTCTCTCTCTCTTGTATTTTTGAAACCTTTCTTTTCCCGTCATATATTTCATCCCACCAGTAAATTACATTTTTTTCTGGCTGCGTTACAGTGACATTGTTTACTGGCTCTGGTTTCCATCAGCAAATATTTGCAGACACTGCGTCAAAACAGGAGTGGTAGGTCACACACACACACACACTCACACACATACACACACAAACACACACCGAGGATTCGGCGGAGGAAAACAGCGAATAAATCTCATGTCTACTTCACCTCTGACCTCACGAGTGGATTATCGGGGAGATCCTGCTTTTTCCAGACACAGAGCTCGTAAATCCCAGTACAAGCCCACTACCATTCCCACACACACACACACACACACACACACACACACACACAGAGTGAATCTTCTGATCCAATGACAGCAAGAGAAAACGAACCTGCCTTATTCATGACGGCTAGCACGAGTATTAGCCATTAAGCTCCCTTGATCACTAGAATGCTCAAAACATTGCATTTGGGACAGAGCCTCAAAATGGCAACCTAACTAGACACTAAAAGTGCACTAAAATTAGAAGATTTAAGCTGCAGCCTTTCATTTGAGCTCCTAGTTCCCTTGATCTTCGCTCCCTCTCTCCTTTAATCCCTAGATCTTGGCCCTTTCTCCATGTTTCCTTTTGCCCCAGTGTGTAGTTCTCTTGTATTCAAGTTCCCTAGATCTTAGAGTTGTCTTTATTAGTTATCTTTTATTTGTCTTTAAAGTTCTTTCTTTACATATCCTATCCTCAGGGGTTGAGGTCAGAGCGCAGGGTCAGCCATGATGCAGCGTCCAGGGAGCAGGGTGGGTTAGGGGCTTTGCTCAAGGGCCCAACGGTGGCATCTTGGCAGTGCTGGGGTTCGAGCCCTGATCATCCCAGAGCCTTAACCACTTGAGCTACCACCACCCTACTCTAGTTCCCTTGGGTCTGTTGGTCACTCTAGGGCTTTAGTTCCCTAGTTCCAGTCCCAAGTCCCCTTCTTCCTCACTCCCTAGTTTACATTAGTTCTCTATTAACAATTCTACACTTCAATGATTACAATCTGTGAATCTTCCAGTCACACTTCCTAGTTCCCTTGATCACTGCTCCCTAGGTCCGTATGTCCCTTACTCACAGTTCTTAGTTTCCCCATTCCTTGTTGCCTTTAGTTCCCTTTTTGTGAAAACTCTTCAGTCCCATGTGCCCTAGGAAGTATCTAGTGCACTAGGAAGGATGGATGTGATTGGCGTTCAATTAAAGCAGATTGAATTTAGAGCTGTGAGAGCATGTTCTCCAGCGACTTGCCCTTCAGGAGCCGCAATAATCCAGGAACAGATATGAGCAGCCCCTGACAGAGCATTCCACAGATAAAACACACACACACACACGAGAGAGAGAGAGAGAGAGAGAGAGAGAGGGAGATTCCTAGCTCAGACACATTCCATGGTTCCTCATGTTATGAGAAAGTCTGTATTAGATTTTTATATCAGAACCATGCCCTAAACTTTGCCTGGAAGTTTACGATGTCATCACTAAAGCGCAAGAGAAGGACACATCTGTCCGTTTATGAGACAGATGTTTTAATGATGCTTTGAGAATGAGACAGGCTTCATCTCGGGAGACATGTTCCCTAAGTAGGCAGCCTCCTCCCGAATGGAAGGCTGACAGCGTTATTAAGTGTCTGTGATGACAATATTGTGCGTGGTGAATATCATGATGTATCATAAAACCGATTCAAACCGTTGGCGTGTCCTGTAACCATGGCAACACACACACACACACACACACACACTCTTTATCTGTGTGTCTCGCTCCATCTCAGGTCTAATCCCTGTCTCCTTCTGTCTGTCTGACACATGCAGAGACAATGCTGCAAATGCAAACCAGACACACACACACACAGACCTTGAACCAGGCACCGGGCAGCCCAACATGGACAGTAAAAATCTGTGTGAATGTTACAGGTAGGTTCTGTATCAACTGGGCAGTGTGTGAGTGTGTGTCCAAGCCACTATCATTATTATTATTATTATTATTATTGTAGGCTCAGCGCTGTTGCCTGATTGGCTACTGACCTGTCGAATGAGCTGAACTGGGTGTGTAGTTCTTGTTTCCCCAGAAACGCTGGTGGTAAGAGACTTGCGTCCACGATGACATCATCGGCAGGGGCGGAGCTTACCAGGCTCCGCAGAATGTCCTTCACCTTGACGCTCTTCCCCTTCTTATCCTTGTCCATGTTCTCGTGACCTTTGACCTCAGACGACAACGTGGACAGGGCCTCGGAGACGG
>NC_080738.1:15927336-15979836 GCF_019097595.1 Hemibagrus wyckioides | reverse complement strand
ATCACCATAATCACCATCATCATCATCATCACCATCATCACCATCATCATCACCATCACCATCGCCATAATCAGCATCACCATCATCATCATCACCATAATCACCATCACCATCACCATAATCACCATCACCATAATCACCATCATCATCATCATCACCATAATCACCATCATCATCATCATCATCACCATCACCATAATCACCATCACCATCATCATCACCATCACCATAATTACCATCATCACCATCACCATCATCATCATCATCACCATATTCAGCATCACCATCATCATCATCACCATAATCACCATCATCATCATCACCATCACCATAATCACCATCACCATCGTCATAATCAGCATCACCATCATCATCATCATCATCACCATAATCACCATCATCATCACCAGCATCATCATCATCATCACCATAATCAGCATCACCATCACCATAATCAGCATCACCATCACCATCATCACCATAATCAGCATCACCATCACCATAATCAGCATCACCATCACCATCATCACCATAATCAGCATCACCATCACCATCATCATCATCACCATAATCAGCATCACCATCACCATCATCACCATAATCAGCATCACCATCATCATCATCATCACCATAATCAGCATCACCATCATCATCATCATCACCATAATCACCATCACCATCATCACCATCACCATAATCACCATCATCATCATCATCACCATCATCACCATCATCATCACCATCACCATCGCCATAATCAGCATCACCATCATCATCATCACCATAATCACCATCACCATCACCATAATCACCATCATCATCATCACCATCACCATAATCACCATCATCATCATCATCATCACCATCACCATAATCACCATCATCATCATCATCATCACCATCACCATAATCACCATCATCATCACCATCACCATAATCACCATCACCATCACCATAATCACCATCATCATCATCACCATCACCATCACCATAATCACCATCATCATCATCACCATCACCATAATTACCATCATCACCATCACCATAATCATCACCATATTCAGCATCACCATCATCATCATCATCATCACCATAATCACCATCATCATCACCAGCATCATCATCATCATCACCATCATCAGTATCATCATCTTCATCACCATAATCACCATCACCATCGTCATAATCAGCATCACCATCATCATCATCATCATCACCATAATCACCATCATCATCACCAGCATCATCATCATCATCACCATCATCAGTATCATCATCTTCATCACCATAATCAGCATCACCATCATCACCATATTCAGCATCACCATCACCATCATCATCATCATCACCATCATCACCATAATCAGCATCACCATCACCATCATCATCATCATCACCATCATCACCATAATCAGCATCACCATCATCATCATCACCATATTCAGCATCACCATCATCATCATCATCATCATCATCATCATCACCATAATCACCATCACCATCATCACCATCACCATAATCACCATCATCATCATCACCATAATCACCATCATCATCATCATCACCATAATTACCATCATCACCATCACCATCATCATCATCACCACCATAACCCACCATCATCACCATCACCAACATCATTACCAACATCACCATCACCCACATCATCATCATCATCACCATAAGTAGCATCACCACCATCATCACCACCACCATAACCCACCATCATCATCACCACCATAACCCACCATCATCACCAACATCACCATCACCCACATCATCATCATCATCATCACCATAAGTAGCATCACCACCATCATCACCACCATAACCCATCATCACCACCCACCACCAGTATCCTTATCACCTCCACACTCATCTTTAACATTATCATTATCATTGTCACTATCTTCATCATCATCATCACACACACACTAACCGTGGAGGAGGTGGCTGCAGAGAGCAGAGGTAGGATTCCTCCAGACGCCATGACCAGATTATCCACCACCTGAGAGATCAGATGCACCGTGTTGTGCACAAACACCACGTTCTCACTGCTGTTCACAAAGTCCATCACCGTCTTAGTGGAGTGGCTGTCGACACACACACACACACACACACATACACACACATACACACACACACACACACACACACACACACACACACACATCAGCAAGGCATAACAACAACAACAACAACTGCATCCATATTCCCACCACTTCCACAACTCACCTCCTCCACATCTGCACGTCCGTCTCGATGGAGAACAGCAGGTCGGTCAGCAGCCGCTGGTGCATGTGAGACCACTTGAATTCCGGGATACGGAACATGCTGGACCGAGGGGAGGATGAGGAACCTTCTCGGTTCTGTGTGGATGTGCTGGCAGTCCCTTGGGTTTGGCCTCCATCCTGCAGAACCACATAAGCTAGCTCTAAGTTAACAATATCATAAAGCCACGGCTGCCACTGTTCTAGAACCATAACTGTTCATGATCTAGAACCATAACTGCCCCATGCTAGAACCAAAACTGTGCATCACCTAGAACAACAACAACTGCCCCATGGTAGAATTTACATGAAATTTGAATTGCTTGAACCAAGTTTGGGCTAAAATGCTAACATGCTAACCGCTAACATGCTACTGTAAAATGAAAAATGGACTTACGGCAGATGAGGTGTCCTTCAGCTCCAGTCGCTCCGTGTCTATAGCGACGCTGGAGACGTCCAGTCTGGCGATTTTAACAGCTTTGGGCTTTGAGTCCGTCTCTGCACTGGGGCTCTCGGGGACGCTAGGACCCTCCTGTGTACTGGGGCTTGCTGTTGAACTGGGGACCCCTTCAGTACTGGGGCCCTCCTCCACACTGGGGCTCGTCTCTGAACTAGGGCCCTCTGAAACACTCGGACCCTCCTCCATGCTGGTGCTCACCTCCACACTTGGGCTCTCCTGGACATTAGGAACTTCCTGCAAGCTGGGGCTTTTCTCCTCACTGGGGCCTTCTTGCAAACCTTGATCCTTCTCAGTACTGAGGATCATCTCTTCACTAGGACTTCCCTGGACACCAGGACCTTTGTCTGCACTTAGGACCACCTCAGTGCTGGGGCTCACCTCTATGTCGGCCTGCACCTCCACGTCTGGACCCACCTCCGCACTGGAGCTCACCTCATCACTGGGGCTCACCTCCGTCTGGGGGCCCTCTTCAGAAATCTCAGATTTTTTCTCCTCTTTCTGTTCTTTGTCTTCACCATCTCCATGGAGTAAAGTCTCAGAACCAGTCTCAACTACATCCTTCTTCTGAGCCTCACTTCTTTCCGATTCTTTTCCTCCTTCATCTGAGTCAGCTTTCGTTTCCATTTCATCTCCAGTTCTGGGTTTATCCATTTCTTTTTCTGAGATCTTCTCTGCATTGTCTTGTGGATCAGTTTCTACCTCCTGGCTGTTTGCTTCTTCAGTTTTATGATCACCTGCATCACTCTTATCTTCATCCTTCTTTTCCTCTTTTACCGTATCCTTTCCTTCCACCGCTTCCTGGCCGTTCTCCTCCTTCTTCTCTGTCACGTTTTCTTCCTCTTCCTTGTTGTCCTCTTCCTCAGCTCTGGCTAAGATGTTTGAGATGGTGACCTGCGCCCTCTGCTCAGGTTCATCATGTTCTCCACAGATTTGTTCCTCCACCTTTAGCTCAATAACAGTGGATGGAGGTTCTAATGGAGTTCCAGGTGGCTGTACAGAAAGTTCACTGTTCCTGCTGGACCCGGAAATGGTTCTGATCTCGGCGTCGCCATCCGAACCCATCCGCTGGTACTCGTGAAAAACTCGGGATAAGCTCTCTTTGTGCTGCTCGAAGGTGACCTGTGAAGAGAAATGGACTTACGATTGGTATCAATGTGGTAAAGATACAATAACGACATCATCCCTGAGGATCAGTGTGGATCCTTTACTGATACTGATGCTGGTACCAGGAACCACGGTTCTGTTTCATATCACAATAACAGCCATTTACAACATTTATAACATTTACAGAGGTTTAAATTGTTACAAGAAGATTTCACATGTTCTGTACACAACCTCAGAAAATCAAAGAAGGAAGGAAGGAAAAGAAGGAAAACAGTGAGTAAGAAATGAAGGAAGGGATGAATGAAAGAAAAAGAAAGAAAGAAAGAAAGAAAGAAAGAAAGAAAGAAAGAAAGAAAGAAAGAAAGAAAGAAAGAAAGAAAGAAGGAAAACAGTGAGTAAGAAATGAAGGAAGAAAGAAAGGAAGGAAGAAGGAAGGAAGGAAAACTAAGTAAGAAATGAAGGAAGAAAGGAAGTAAGGAAGGAAGGAAGGAAGGAAGGAAGGAAGGAAGGAAGGAAAGGTGAAAGGAAAGAAAATAGTGAGGAAGAAAGGAAGGATGGTTGAAGGGAGGAAGGAAGGAAGGAAAATAGTGAGTAAGAAATGAAGGAAGAAAGGAAGGAAGGAAGGAAGGGTCAAAGGAAAGAAAATAGTGAGGAAGAAAGGAAGGAAGGAAGGAAGGAAGGAAGGAAGGCAGGAAGGAAGGAAGGAAGGAAAGAGAATAGTGAGTAAGGAAGGAAGGATGGGTGGATGGAAGGATGGAGGGAGGGATGGAAGGGAGAAAGGAAAAATTGAGGAAATAAGGAAGAAAGTGGGGACTGGAAAAAGAAATGAAGAAAACAATGAATGAGGGAAAGAAATAATGAAGGAAGGAAGAAAAGAACGAAGGGAAGGGTGGGAAGAAAAAAAAGAGGAAAAAAGGAGGAAAGTGGGTACTGGAAAAATGTATGAAGAAAGTAATGAATAAGGTAGTAATGAAGGAAGGAAGGAAGGAAGGAAGGAAGGACTGAAAAATTGAGGAAAGAGGTAAGTGAGGACTGGTGAAAGGAATGAAGGAAAAGGAGGAAACAAGGAAAAGAGTGAGTAAGAAATGTGGTGTGTTTGTCTTAGAGTCCTTCTTTCTTAACGAGCATGTGAAAGCTTCTGATTGGTCGGCTATAAATCAGATTATGACATCATCATCGACCTCTGTCATATTTCCTCCTCGTGTATCTGAGTGAATCTTCCTCAGAGCCGTACAGAGTTTACAGACCTGAAGGTCTCTGAGGTTTACAGGAAGAAAGCGAGAGTCCGCTCCTTCTATAAACACACACACACACACACACACACAGAGCAGCACTCCGGGGAGCGGCGCGAAAGCACCAGGATAGCGTGATTTCCACGTGACAAATGAACGTAACCTATGGCGGAAATGTCGCTATGAACAATCGCACGGCAAAATCAGAGGGAGGAGAGAGAGAGAGAGAAAAGAGTCGATCCGCGCTCGGGCACCAATTAGCAGCAGACGCTTTGGCAAAGCCCATCTAATTTACAGCCCTCCATTTATCACAAAACACAGACAGAAAGTCAAACAGACCGCTGGGAGAAAGAGAACACACACACACACACACACACACATTAGCATTTAGCAGAAAGAGCCCCTGATTATTTGTAATTAATTTGCGGTTATTGTGCTAAATTAGCGTGCTAGCAGGCAGGTCGTTAATCTTCTGGTGGGCGTGATCGGTAATCCATACTCTAGGTGTGTGTGTGTGTGTGTGTGTGTGTGTGTGTGTGAGAGAGATGCCCTTTAAACTGCAAATCACCACGTTAGCACGCCCATTAGTTCACGGCTAATTTGACGTTTAACATTCAGACATTAAAGCTATGCTGCGGGATTCTTTCTCTCTTTTCTTTTCTTTTTAGATTTTTACACGAATAAACACACGTTTATCACGGTTTGTCGTGTTTCTGAAACTGTTGCTAGGTTACGAAAACTTTTACGAGTTTATGAGTTACGACAAAAACACAGCATCAGGATTCTCAGAGAAATTTCTGTGATACTTCATACACATCATGAGAGACCATTCCAGAAGGAAGGAAAGAAGGATGGAATGAAGGAAGGAAGGATGGATGGATGGATGGATGGATGGATGGAAGGAAGGGACAAAAAACAGTGAGTAAAAAATTAAGGAAAGAAGGAAGGAAAAAAGGAAAAATTGAAGCAAGAGAAAGGTAATTTAGGACTGGAGATGAAGGAAGAAAGTACTGTATAGAGAAAAGGCAAAAGGGAGGGAGGGAGGGATGGAAGAGAGGAAGGAAAACTTGAGGAAAAAAGGAGGAAAGTGGAGACTGGAAAAAGAATGAACAAAGTAATGAATGAAGGAAAGAAGGAACAAATGAAGAAAGTTTGAAGTATTATTATTATTATTAATATTATTATTTAATTGAAAATACTAAAAACAATTTTAAAAGAAAGAAAAAAATATAAATAAATTAATAAAAATAAATAAATTAATTAATAAATTAATAATAATAATAATAATAGTTATATGGCTATATAGTTAATAGAAATTCTGTTTGTTAGATATTATTAAAAATATTAATTTCTTCCTTTTTTTGTTGCTCTTTGTTTATCTCTTGTGTAACGATGACCAGTTACACTTCAGTGGACACTTCAGTCTAACTCTTTGTTGTAGGGTGCCTGGGTAGGCGGCGTGTTTGGGTTTGAACAGCGATATAAAGTCTGTCTTATTCAGCAGGTGGAATAAAGAACGTTGTCACCTTAAGGGTCATTAAATTGGATGAATCGGTGATAAAGGAGCTGAAGGAAGCCACAATTCAAAAACTGTCTCCTGTGTATACGTTGATTACAGTTAATTTGTTAATTTCATATTATTACTATAATATGAATTATAATATTACTATTAATACACCGCAATGCTGCTGAATTCTCGATTCTGATTGGTCAGAAGGTGTTGACTCATTTTCTCTAAAAGTACAAACATTTATATACTAAAGCCCCTGTTAATCCTTGTTTCCATGGTAACCAGGGCCGGTATGACCCTGCTCATTGACGTGTTTTCCGAGTTTTTTTTGTTCTTAAAGACTTCACGTAACTGTAAACGGATAAGAAGTACACCGAAAGAGCTGTTATGTAAGGAAACTATGGAGTAGCAATTAGAAATTACCCATGGAAAAAAAACAACAACCCCTGAAGAAACGCAGCAGTGTAACAGGCGACACATCACAGTCAGAGTAATTCCATTTAAACCCATTTAGCTCCGGAGTGGAAGGAAAGCTACGTGAGCGGCGTGATGACGATGACATCAGCCGGATTTCAGCTCGCGCTCGGACACAGACGCCGTGATGCCCCGCGAGTCCATCCCCTTTACGCAGAGGCATGATGGGAAAGAAAAGGAGTGATGTGTGGAGCATGACATTTATTTTATTAGTGTGTAATATCATTTACTCTGCTCAGAGTCTGAGGCTACGACGCTCCGGATTATTATTATTATTACTACGTAATAACAACTGTAACGTCATTTCACCTTTATAACATTGTTATAACATGTCTATAAAACATTTTCTCTGTATATTTCAGACTTAAAAATTTTGCTTCATTCTACACAAAAAAAATTTCAATAAAAATATTTTGAGAATATTTCAATATTCCTACATTTGCTAACAAACTAAAACAAAAATAAACTTTGCCTATAATTAAGACATTATTTGTCTTAATTATGTTTAACTTTTTCTAGTATAATATGAAAAGCTTGCTTATGTACAACATCTGCATGTATTTATTATGTATTAGATATCAGATATTTTTCTAAACAGATTTACGTTAATTACCCGGACGTGGTACTCTGTACGGTAACAATTTCATTCTACGTAATTTTAGCTCATAAAAAAGATTTGATACTAAAGTAAAAAAGTGGCGGCTCTTTTTTTTTTATTTTCTATTTAATTTTATTTTTATTTCATTAAATGAATTGGTGTTACTTTGTGTTACACACTCAGTTGAGCTCGGGAATTACAAAAGACACTTAAATAAGTCAAACAAATCAAATAAATTTATTGTTAATCTGAACATAAAACACTTCAAGTTCTCTTTTTATTTAATTTATGTTTAATTTTTATGAGTATAATCTCTACCATAGGTATTATTATTATTATTATTATTATGAGTATAATCTCTACAGAGCTGTGTGTGTTACAGCCCTCAGTTTTATCACAGCTCTATACTCCAGGTCAGTACAGTAAGGTAGAGGGTTTTTATGCGTCTGATGTGAGCACTGATTCTCAGTGGGATCGATAAGTAAGCGAGCGTCCACGGGACTAAAGTGAAACGGGGCGCAGCGTAATTGGATTAGCTAAAGGCCACGGAGAAAATCAATGGCGTCTGCAGACGCAGCGATTCGCCGGACGATACGCGTGAAATATCACGTAACGTAATTACAATACTTATTACAGCGCTCAATCCGGACCATCTGATATAATCCCATAAGAAAAGAGTCCGAACAGAAAGCAGCGTAAATGTCGTAGCGGATAAAATATGGTACGACGGAATGATAACATCTGAAATTATAACGTATCGTTAGCTGATGTTGAATTTGTTACGCCGTTTGCTCGTCTTTTAGCGTTATCTCACACGGCGTCCATTTTTGGAAATCTTCATGGCTGTCGTTTTCTCAAAATCGTCAGGTTGGTATCGAACTCCTTTATCTGTACAGACAGACAGGAAATATCGACACTCTTTACACAGAGTGAACAGGTTTTAATATCTGACTGGTGATTATTAACAGCAGTGAAAGGATCTTTTTGATGATAAAAGCCGCTACGCTAAACCCTGCTGTCCCTCCACTTCCTACAGAGAGCAAATAAAATATCACACAGATTTTAAAATCGCTCAAGAAACACATGCTTACAAAAATCTTAATGGGGTAAGACATCTTAATAAATATATAAAACTATCAAGATCTAATATTATAGACATATTATTTCAATCTTCTATTGAGAAATAAATACAAATGGAAAATGAAAATAATTTTTTAAAAAAGTGTAAAAATAAATCTAAAAAGTGACCCAATTTTCGTACATTTGTTTACAATATGAAATAAAAAGTTTTAATCGAGTTTGCTCATATTTTAAGATATTTTTAATTGCTAATTTGTTTTTGTTTTTTTTTTACAGTATAAGATTATTTTTTAGATATTACCTCAAGCATAACATAAAGAAACAGTAGTCAAAGAGAGAAATTTAAATATCTTAAAAATTTACAAAATTCAGCAGAATCTGGATAACATGCTGTGTAATTATTATTGTTTTACGTTTGTTTTCAGCTCATTTCTTTTATAAAACAATAAAAAAAAAATTGATACTAAAGTAAAAGCGGCAGCTATTTTTTAATTTTTATTTAATTTTTTTATTTAATTTTTATTTTATTTTAATTGTCATTACTTCGTGTCACACACTGAGCTCGGGAATTGCACAAGGCACTAAATAAATCAAACAAATCAAACAAATATTTTATTAATCTGAATTTAAATAGATTTTCTTTTAATTTGAATTACATTTTTTATTTAAATTAAATTTAGATCCTAATGTAAATTAAAAGCAGTTTTAACTGCAGAGCAAATTTGAAACTTTCGTATATAAGGCATTTTTTTTAAAAATATTTCTATTTTTTGTTTCTTATTTTAAGAATTTTTTTTTAATTTAAATTTTATTAACATGCAAATTGATTAAAAAAATACACACATTCTGCTCTCATAGTTTCAGAAAAATAAACCTAAATAAATAAATAAACATAAATAAATCAATAAATTTTTAAGAAGAGATAGTAAAATATATATATATTGGTTTTACTTTATTTTATTTCTTTATTTATTTTCTTATTTTATTAGTGATATTTGTAATTGAATTGTAATTAATTACAATTAATTTTATAAAATGCTCTAAATAGAATTAACCTAACCTCCTCTTATCCTAAATCTCTCTAACACACACACACACACACACTTTTCTGTTCACATGTACACATTCCCTTACAACAACCATCCCAAACACACACACTATCTCCACACACACACACATACATAATTAGTGCATGTTCACACAAACATCTCTGTGCGGAACACATACACACTGTGTGCGCATTTAGAAACTCACACATTCCCTTTCTTAAACACACACACACACACACACACCCCCGCAGCTGTGAACAGGAGTGTTACAGTGACAAACAGCTCTCCTGCTCCCGACTTGGCAGGAAATCTATCACACCGCACAATAAAATTGCAATTGAGTTTCTTTTGCTCTTTTTTTTTTCCTCCTCTTATAGCAGATGCATGTATCACAGAGACACACACACACACACACAGAGCGCGTGCGAACACGAGCGACATTAATCTTTTTGCAATTATAGAGAGAGAAGCAATCACACACTCCGCTCATGCACAAAGGGAGAGATCGAACGTAAAGAGCAGAGACGTCTCGTCTGATCTTATTATTTTTGTATCATTTTAATTATTGTATTCTAATTAAACTTGCTGGAGCAAAAACCGGGACAAAAAACAAAAGGGCAGAGAGTGTGTGTGTGTGTGTGTGTGTGTGTGTGTGTGTGTGTGTGTGTGTGTTAGCGAGAAAGACAGAGACAGAGAGATGAAAATGTCACGTATGTTTTATCTCCATATTTACAAATTTTTAAAAATATATGTCTCTCTCACACACACACACACCACACTTTCTTTCCTTTTTCTCCTCCACTCCGAGATGAAATGGTGGATTGTGTTAACGTCTCGAGACAAACAAAATAACCCACACACATTTTCCTGTTTCTATATATGTAGAATCATCTACAACTCCATGGTCCAGCTGGATTTTATTGAATTCTAATTACTGGACAAACCTGAACGGTCAGTATTAACAACCTTACGTAGCTCTGTTTAATAGAGCTAGAAGAGAAATGTTTGTTTTTATTTCCGTTCAGAGAATTGAATCAGTGTTTAGACGGAATGAACAAAATAAAAAAAAAAATTTATAGACACTTTTATCTCAGTATCCACCAAAAAACTGACCACTACTTATATTAATATCAACTTATTTAATATTCATGTATTTTTAATTCATTAAATTCGGAGGGAATTTGTTCAGATCTGGAGAGAGAGATTAGTTTAGGAAAAACAAAAATACACCCAAAAATGTCCAACTGAAATAAAGTGTTAATGATGACACTAAATATAAATAAATAAATAAATTAATTAATTAAAAATTCAGAAGTTAAAATGGTACTGGACGCGGACGTAAATTCCACACTCGCTCCTCTATGCTAACTTTTCCTTTTTTTTCCTATTATTTCTATTGTAATAATAATAATAGAACAGCTATACATTAATAATCTTTAAGATAAATAAATTTATATCTTAAGAATAATTAAATAAAAGCTCAAGCTGAAAGGTTTTAAAGATACAAATAAAAATCGATCGATCCTTTTCTGAAAACAAAAATGTCTTGCACTAAATAAATGATTAAATGAACTTTTTTATTTAGCGATCACAGAAACAAATGTATGAGAATCTTCAGCTTATTATTTAAAATAAATAAATAAATAAATAAACAAATAAATAATATATATGAAATAAAAAATACTACAAAAAAAGCATCCATTCATAAATATTTTGTAGAAATAACTAAATTATTTCCTCAAACCGACTGACTGAAACAGTTTCAACGTTTATTAAATTTTAATATTTAATATTAAAATTCTGATTCATTGAATATTTGTTAAATAATATTAATAATGTTAAACATTAAATATTTAATGGTAGTAACTAAGCTATAAAAGCTGAAAGTGTATGCAAGTCATTATAAACGTTTTAATGAGGGAGCGAGGAAGCACACGCGCGCGCACACACACACACACACACACACACAGGTCAAATCCCTGATAAAGCTCACTTCTGCCCCCTAGTGGGCATCACACTCAATAAAACACACTGTGGTCAATTTTCAGCAACACACACTCATCTGCCAAGATCTTGTGCCCACAGTTCAACACCAAACACACACACAAACACACACACACAAACACACACACACTATTCCCAAGCAATCACAATGCCATAAACACTGCGGCCATAACAAAAATCTAATCTTATTTTTAAAAAACAACAGAGAGATTTTAATCTGTGAAAGTGACATGGGATAATAAACTTGGATTTCACAAGTTAAAAAATTAAATAAACAAAATTTACATCTTCATGAGGATTTGTTCTATTTTTTTTATGTGACAAAATGGAACATTATAAAAATATCTTTTATAAATTATACATAATCGACCAGAAATACAGAATAATCTACATTTCCATTTATGACACAAACTAGTCTCTATGTGTATATGTTTAGAGTGTGTGTGTGTGTGTGTGTTATGATTTATAAAATCATAAAATAAATGATTAAATGCAAAAAAAAAACTATAAATAAAATGATTTGGTTATTTTGCTTTAGGTAAATGAGTGTAAGATTCATGGAGACTGTGATATTTGTCAAATGTTTTGCTTTAACAAACTGAACAGAATTCATTTTTCCCCCATTTAAAAATTGCATTTATTTCACTATAACTTTTAATGTTTTTAATTTATTTAACGCATTACTTCAAACCAAATATAGGATAGTGTGAAATTTCTGAAATTTTTTTCAATAATGTATTTTTTTATTATTAATAATTAATAGTCCTAATAAGTCTGAGTAGATATAAATAATATATAAATATATAAAATAAAAACAAATGCAAGGGAAGGAAGTTTTTAAATATAACAATAATAGTAGAAAAATAAATAAAAAATAATATCAAAAAGTATAATACAATTTTTAATTAGTTATTTATAATAATAAATAAAAAAAAGATATTTAAAAACATATCTAAAGTATAATCAACCTCCACATTCTAAAGTGAATAATGCAAACTACTCGGCTGTGTGTGTGTGTGTGTGTGTGTATGTGTGTGCTGACCTTGGAGTGTGTGATGGAGAGTGTGTCGACCCACACGCGCCAGCCTCCCCACTCGTGCTTGATGGCGTGATAGAGGAGGATGCGGAAGACGGTGTAGACCATCTCTGTGATCTTCAGCTCCTCGCTGCTGCTCGGGTTTATAAAGCAGAGGGAGAGCATCCACTCCTGCCACACTGAGCACTGTAGGAGACTCCTACACACACACACACACACACACACACACACTGTAATGCATGCTAGAAAGAAAACGATTACCAAGCTGCCTATTAATCTCAGAAAATTTCCCTCTTTAAAAATGCCCTTTTAAAAAAATATAATATATATATATATATATATAAAATATAATAATATTTATGTAAAACATTATATATATATATATATATATATATATATATATATATATATATATATATATATATATATATATATAAAATGTTTATTTTTTCCATTTATATTTCATATTTCTTGTAATCTGAAGCAGTCTCTTGATGACCTTCAAGTTCTATCAAAGTTCTATCTTATCTCATCTCATCTATTTAAACAGACTAACAGTTCAATCATTTCTATACAATAAGTAGATTTTAGACCAGAGCCGAAGAGATGGCGAGCCAGCCAGGAGTATTCAAAGTACCCCTCACTTAATATTTAAATCAAACTCACACACACACACACACAGCTGTTTTACCACCAAATACATTTCTCATCAAAATGAAAGAGAAAACAAGCGTACAGTGTAGTTTTTATTAATAAGCAGCTTGTAACTGAGAAACTACACCATGCGATGTATCCGGAAACATGAAGCACTGAGACTCCTTCTGTAAATATTACAGGAAAACATCCTTATTTTATCCCTTATTATATAACCAAATGTTTTACCTTGATATTATTAGGTTTTAGTGTATTGATTAAATGTAAACAGGTTTTCAGGTAAAGATTGAAGTGAAGTATAATGGAGTGTATGTTCAGTGTAAACGCCGTAGGTTCTAGTAACGTTAATTAATGTTTAATGAACAGAGTTCGCTCTGTTGACATCACACATCATGTTGTTTCTAGCAGCGCCACAATTTAACACTGATCATCAGTGAGCTGCGTTTATTAGAAACAACACTGAAAAAAAAATTAAGTCACTTTCCAAAGAGAAATAAATAAAATTACGCATTTGACAGTCAGAGCACAATGATGACTGGGGATGATGTTTTTTGTTTTCTGTGCCAGTCAGCGCTCTGGACAGCAGCTCAGCAGTAACAAAATCAAGGAAAAATAATAATAATAAAATTTATAACAATATATTTCATTCTGTCGAATCACCTGAAATTTCAACGTCTGGCTGAATTTTATTTAACCTGTAATTTATTTAAGATAATAACAATTTTACGTCTTTATGTAGCTCTTCTTACAGCTAAAATAGAATTTTTTTTTGTTTAGTTTTATTTATTTATTTTAGCTTAGTTTTATTTATTTATTTATTTATTTATTTATTTATTAATTAATTATAGTTTGCTTTTATTTATTTATTTATTTTTAGTTTGCTTTTATTTATTTATTTATTTTTTTAGTTTAGTTTTATTGACATTTGGGGAATTAAATTGTTTCTTGGACTGAATGAAAAAATAAATATAAATAAACAAAAAACCCATGAGAATATATATTAATATTTAGCAGAATATAAAAAGAAAAGTAGTCACTTATTATAAAGCAAAAAATATTTCTTTAAAAAATCGAATTAAAGCGATGTTTTAAATGAAATAATTTTCATTCAAAATACATATTTTGGCCAAGAAATCTCAGCTCTCTTACTTCGTTTTTTGCCTAACTTCAGCACGCTTAACACCGTCAAAGGCTGTATATGCGGCGTGTGTGTTTATACAAGTGTGTGTTTGTATAAGAGAGTGTGTGTGTGTGTGTGTGTGTGTACCTCCTGTTTTCTCGGCTGCTGTTAAACAATTTGATCATGTCGGACAGAAAGACTCGGCGAATCTCCATGCTTTCCGGACACACGCTGTTCTTCAGCAGAGCCGCAATCACCTTTAGGATCTCTGCATGCAAACACACACACGTGCAGACACACACAAACACACACACACACACACACACACACACGGCAACAATTCATTTACACAAACCAAACAATTTCATTTTCTTTCATAATATTGGTGCTTCAAAACCACGGCAGTTAAACAGAGCAAAGAAATCAAAATAAAAAAGAGTCAAAACAATAAAAGGTCTGATTTGAGACGAGTCCTGCAGGGCCGGTGAGTGTGTGTGTGTGTGTGTGTGTAATGTAAAGTGACTGCATGTTTAGCTGAGTTATCTAGACAGCGTCAGAGCTGATTCTGTTATAAGTGAAGAGGTTAAATTTCATCTGTGTGTGTGTGTGTGTGTGTGTTTGTGCTTTACTCAGTTAAATTACACTCACTCAGGCTTTACCAGTGGAAAATTATCTCGATGCTATTTTTCCTCTGCATTTGGTCCTGGTTTGTCTCGGAGCTTTACCATGAATAAAACACTGTGTGTGTGTGTGTGTGTGTGTGTGTGTAAGTTTGTCTAATTCATCCTGACGTTGCTAAAGACTGCAATCAAGAGCATTTTGGGGTTTCAACCCGAATCAAATCAGAAAAACATGTCAGAGTTGAAAAGGAGAAACAGTGAATTTGATCATCAGTTCTACGACATGAACGTGAAATTTAAAGCCTCTTCATGTGGGGGAAAATGTCTAGATTAAAAAAAAAAAGTTTTAACAAACGTGACAGAATTTTTATAAAGACATTTAGTTTACCTTGTTTTAAAGAATTTATTTACTTACTTTCACACAATTTATTTTTATCTGTATTTATTATTTATTTTTGTTATTTTTACATGATTTATTATTTATTTATTTCTGCTATTCTTTTACATGATTTATTATTATTTATTTCTGTTATTTTTTACATGATTTATTATTTATTTGTTATTTTTTACAAGATTTATTATTTATTTCTGTTATTTTTTACATGATTTATTATTATTTACTTTTATGTTATTTTTTTACATTATTTATTATTATTTAATTATATGTTATTTTTTACATGATTTATTATTATTTATTTTAGGTTATTATTACATTCTTTATTATAATTATTTATTTTTATTACAAAAATATTTTATTTATTTTTATTTTATTTTATTTTGTATTGTTATTTATTTTTGTTATTTTTTTTACATTATTATTATTTATATGTTATTTTTGTTATTTTTTTATTTATGTTATTTTTACATTTTATTTACTTATTTTTTAACATTTTTGGGTTATTTTTACATGATTTATTATTATTTATTTTGTTATTTTTACATCCACTTTATTTATTTATTTATTTATTTAATTATTATTTAAATATTTGTTTGTTTATGTCATTTATGTTTTTTCTTATTTTATTCTCCAAATAAGACACTGAAAATTTCACAAATGTTTTAACCCCTTATCCTAAATTTACATTTTTATCCTGAATTAAAATCATTGATAATTTGTAATATTTATGATTTTTTTTCCTTTATCTTTTCACTAGAGCTGATTCTCTGTGAATTGATCAGGTAAGGCATCTCACCTCTCCATCACACTGTTAAACACAGCGGCGTGTTAAAGACGTGAGGCACAAAGAGAGAAGCGTACAGAAAAGAGAAAAACGAGAGATGTGTGAGCTGGGAACTCGGGACGTGAATCACATCAGGACGCTCGGCATGATGGGACGTAATGAAACATAATTCTGCTGCGTGTGCTGGAGAGCGTTAGGCGCTCCTGAGCTGATTGCAGTAACTCTATCTCTCAGCTCTGCTCTGATTAAAGCACAACAACAACGGGAAGAAAAAGAAAAAAAGGAAGTGCTTTATGAATTTCAACAGCCTTTAATTACATTACAGAGCTTCTCCTGATTTACTCCATTTACTGAACTCTCTTCATTCAATACTGCTGTCAGAGAGAGAGAGAGAGAGAGAGAGGAGAGAAAGAAAGAAAGTGTGTAGTTATAACGAGTGTGTGTTAGGGTTGTAGTGAGTGTGTAGTTATAATGAGTGTGTGTTAGGATTGTAGTGAGTGTGTAGTTATAATGAGTGTGTGTTAGGATTGTAGTGAGTGTGTAGTTATAATGAGTGTGTGTTAGGATTGTAGTGAGTGTGTAGTTATAATGAGTGTGTGTTAGGATTGTAGTGAGTGTGTAGTTATAATGAGTGTGTGTTAGGAGTGTAGTGAGTGTGTAGTTATAATGAGTGCGTGTTAGGATTGTGATGAGTGTGTAGTTATAACGAGTGCGTGTTAGGATTGTAGTGAGTGTGTAGTTATAATGAGTGCGTGTTAGGAGTGTAGTGAGTGTGTAGTTATAATGAGTGCGTGTTAGGATTGTAGTGAGTGTGTAGTTATAATGAGTGTGTGTTAGGATTGTAGTGAGTGTGTAGTTATAATGAGTGTGTGTTAGGATTGTAGTGAGTGTGTAGTTATAATGAGTGTGTGTTAGGAGTGTAGTGAGTGTGTAGTTATAATGAGTGTGTGTTAGGAGTGTAGTGAGTGTGTAGTTATAATGAGTGTGTGTTAGGAGTGTAGTGAGTGTGTAGTTATAATGAGTGTGTGTTAGGATTGTAGTGAGTGTGTAGTTATAATGAGTGTGTGTTAGGATTGTGATGAGTGTGTAGTTATAATGAGTGTGTGTTAGGAGTGTAGTGAGTGTGTAGTTATAATGAGTGTGTGTTAGGAGTGTAGTGAGTGTGTAGTTATAATGAGTGTGTGTTAGGATTGTGATGAGTGTGTAGTTATAATGAGTGTGTGTTAGGATTGTGATGAGTGTGTAGTTGTAGTGAGTGTGTGTTAGGATTGTGATGAGTGTGTAGTTGTAGTGAGTGTGTGTTAGGATTGTGATGAGTGTGTAGTTGTAGTGAGTGTGTGTTAGGATTGTGATGAGTGTGTAGTTGTAGTGAGTGTGTGTTAGGATTGTGATGAGTGTGTAGTTGTAGTGAGTGTGTGTTAGGATTGTGATGAGTGTGTAGTTGTAGTGAGTGTGTGTTAGGATTGTGATGAGTGTGTAGTTGTAGTGAGTGTGTGTTAGGATTGTGATGAGTGTGTAGTTGTAGTGAGTGTGTGTTAGGATTGTGATGAGTGTGTAGTTGTAGTGAGTGTGTGTTAGGATTGTGATGAGTGTGTAGTTGTAGTGAGTGTGTGTTAGGATTGTGATGAGTGTGTAGTTGTAGTGAGTGTGTGTTAGGATTGTGATGAGTGTGTAGTTGTAGTGAGTGTGTGTTAGGATTGTGATGAGTGTGTAGTTGTAGTGAGTGTGTGTTAGGATTGTGATGAGTGTGTAGTTGTAGTGAGTGTGTGTTAGGATTGTGATGAGTGTGTAGTTGTAGTGAGTGTGTGTTAGGATTGTGATGAGTGTGTAGTTGTAGTGAGTGTGTGTTAGGATTGTGATGAGTGTGTAGTTGTAGTGAGTGTGTGTTAGGATTGTGATGAGTGTGTAGTTGTAGTGAGTGTGTGTTAGGATTGTGATGAGTGTGTAGTTGTAGTGAGTGTGTGTTAGGATTGTGATGAGTGTGTAGTTGTAGTGAGTGTGTGTTAGGATTGTGATGAGTGTGTAGTTGTAGTGAGTGTGTGTTAGGATTGTGATGAGTGTGTAGTTGTAGTGAGTGTGTGTTAGGATTGTGATGAATGTGTAGTTGTAGTGAGTGTGTGTTAGGATTGTGATGAGTGTGTAGTTGTAGTGAGTGTGTGTTAGGATTGTGATGAGTGTGTAGTTGTAGTGAGTGTGTGTTAGGATTGTGATGAGTGTGTAGTTGTAGTGAGTGTGTGTTAGGATTGTGATGAGTGTGTAGTTGTAGTGAGTGTGTGTTAGGATTGTGATGAGTGTGTAGTTGTAGTGAGTGTGTGTTAGGATTGTGATGAGTGTGTAGTTGTAGTTCCAGTGTTTGGTGTAAATAAAGCTGCTGATTGGTCAGCTGCTGTAAATCCTGATCTTACGTGGGTTCTGGATTTTGACGGTGGAGTCGGGTTCAGGATGCTGCTTGTGGATCACCTGTGTGCAGATCTGCTCCGTCAAAATCTGGAAAAACAACAAACAAACAAACAAACAAACAAACAAACAAATAAATAAATAAATCAGGATTAAAGCAAAGTCTTCAGTTAGAATCATCTCTCAGGTGAAAACTCGAGTTTAAGATTTGACATTACATCACTGAAAAATCAGCCTTTGCTTTTAGGTTTGGGGTATTTATGAGCAATGGGGTATTTGTTTTGGTATTTTCATTCATTAACAGGGAGGTGGATATTTATTTTTGTGTTTTAGGGGTACTTAGTAGCGAGGGGGTATTTGTTTTGGGGTATTTAGTGCATTTAGCTGTGAGGGGGTATTTGTTTTGGGGTATATATCAGTAAGGGGTATTTGGGGTATTGAGCTGGAGGGGGTGTTTGTCTTTATTGGTATTTAGTCGTGAGGAGAGGTTGTCTTTGGGATATTTAGCAGAGAGGGGGTGTTTGGGGTATTTAGCTGGAGGGGGTGTTTGTCTTTAGGGTATTTAGCAGTGAAAGGTATTTGGGATATTTAGCAGTGAGGGGGTGTTTGGGGCATTTAGCAGTGAGGGAGGATGTTTGGGGTATTTAGCAGTGAGGAAGTATTTAGCAGTTAGGGGGTATTTATCAGTGAAGCGGGATATTTGGGGTATTTATCAGTGAGGGGTGTATATGAGCTCGGACCTCGAACAGGACGTTGTAGGTGGTCATGGAGAACTGAGTGGAGTGCAGGAGGAGCCGTTCAGTCAGGAGAGAAAACAAACTGTGACTCAGCATCACTTCAGACTTCCTCCTGGAACAGGAAATGACATCACAGACTTCAGAAATCACAATCAACACCACTCTGGTTTCCAAAAATTTTTTTTTAAAGTTTTTTTAATTGAAATTTATTCCACGGAGAGAATGAGAGAGAGAAACGTGAGAAAACGAGAAATTGTGAGAAAACGTGAGAAAAAGTGAGAAAACGTCTGAAATCGTTAGAAAACTTAAGAAAACGTGAAAGACTTGAAAAAGTGTGAGAAATCGTGAGAAAACATGAGAAATCGTGAGAAAACAAGAAATTGTGAGAAAACGTGAGAAAACGAGAAATTGTGAGAAAACGTGAGAAAACGAGAAAACGTGAGAAAATGAGAAATTATGAGAAAACGTGAGAAAACAAGAAAACGCGAGAAAACGAGAAATTGTGAGAAAACGTGAGAAAACAAGAAAACGCGAGAAAATGAGAAATTGTGAGAAAACGTGACAAAACAAGAAAACGTGAGAAAACGAGAAATTGTGAGAAAACATGAGAAAACAAGAAAACGTGAGAAATTGTGAGAGAAATGTGAGAAAACGTGAGAATGTGAGAGAGAAATGTGAGAAAACGTGAGAATGAGAGAGAAATGTGAGAAAACGTGAGAATGAGAGAGAAATGTGAGAAATCATGAGAATGAGAGAGAGAAACGTGAGACACTGACTTGGGCTGTAAATGGCGGAGGAAATAACCCAGGACCTTCAGAGCCTGCACTCGAATCCCTTCACTCTTAGACGCCAAGAGTTTGTAAATCACCCTGTGTACAAAACACACACACACACATATATACACACAGACACACACACACACACACACATATACACACAGACACACACACACACACACATATACACACAGACACACACAAACACACATATATACACACAGACACACACACACACACATACACACAGACACACACACACACACACACACACATATACACACAGACACACACAAACACACATATATACACACAGACACACACACACACACATACACACAGACACACACACATACACACAGACACACACACATATATACACACAGACACACACACACACACACACATACACACAGACACACACACACATATACACACAGACACACACACACACACACACACACACAGACACACACACACATATATACACACAGACACACACACACACACACACACACAGACACACACACACACACACATATATACACACAGACACACACACACATATATACACACAGACACACACACACACACACACACACATATATACACACATATATACACACAGACACACACACACATATATACACACAGACACACACACACATATATACACACAGACACACACACACATATACACACAGACACACACACACACACACACATATATACACACAGACACACACACACACACACATATATACACACAGACACACACACACATATATACACACAGACACACACACACATATATACACACAGACACACACACACACACACACATATATACACACAGACACACACACACATATATACACACATATATACACACAGACACACACACATTAAAAAAAGGAAAAAATGTTAAAAGCTGTGTATTAAAACCACACAGAGTTTAGATGATGTACAGTTCATAAAAACATCACTAAAAAGGGGAAATATTACATTTAAAAAATTAAAATAATTAAACCATCAACTTTTAATCAGTTTTTAATTAATGAAAAAAAAGGTAAACATTTTTTATTCATTCTTCCTTTATATTTTCATTATTTCTAATTTGGTCGACTTTATAACTGATATACAACTGATTTGTAAAAAGACATTTTGTATTTATTTTTATTCACTAAATATCATTAAGTATTAAGTAAAAGCTTTGAAATAACTTCTTTTATTAATAATTAAAACATAAATAATTAAAATACATTTTATTTCAGTGACTTAATTACTGTAATTATGTTTTAAATAAAAAAAATTAAAAATATTTTATTTATTATGTTTTAGTTCATTCTTGTAGTATGTTTTAAATAAATAAAAAAATAATAAATAAAATATATTTTTATGTCAGTTTAAATAAATAAAAAATACATATATAAATATTTTATTTTAATGATTTAGTTAATTAGTGTAGTTATGTTTTTGTTTTTAAAAAAAATCCTTTTATTTCAATGGTTTACTTCATTATTGTAATATGTTTTAAATAAATAAAATAAAATATATATCTTTTTATTCTAATTATTAAGTTTATTATTGTTGTATGTTTTCAAGAAATCAATAATAATAATATATATTTTTATTTCATTGATTTAATTATGTTTTAAGTTAAAAAAAAACAAATAAAATATTTTTTTGTTTGTTATTGTAGTATGTTTTAAATAAATAAACATCAAATAAATATATTTTTTATTTCAGTGATTTAGGTAATTAGTGTAGTTATGTTTTAACTAAAAACAAATAAGTAATACATTTTTATTTCTATGTTTTAGTTCATTACTGTAGTATGTTTCAAATAAATATAAATGAAATAAATAAAACACATTTTTATTTGAATGGCTTGGAATAATTAGCATACTTCTAAATAAAAAAAAATAAATGAATAAAATACATTTTATTTCATTAGTTTAGGTAGTTAGTTTAATTATGTTGTAAATAAAGAATGAATAAATAAAAGACATTTTATTACAGTGGTTTAATTCATTAGTGAACTTATGTTCTTAGTAAAAAAAAATACATTTTTAGATGTATTTTTTTTTACAAGTTTTAGATGGTTCTTGTAGTGTTTTAAATAACAAATAAATAAATAAAATATATTTTTTTATTTCAATGATGTAGTTAATTAATGTAGTAAAAATATAAAATAAAATACATTTTTGTTTCAATGTTTAAGGTCATTATTGTAGTGTATTTTAAATAAATTAAATAAATAAAACATTTTATTTCAATTGCTCAACAGTTAATTAGCATAGTTGCAAATAAACAAATTAAATTAATAAAAATACATGTTATATTATATTTTATATTATATTAAAACAAAAAAGGTTTTGTTAGAAGTACTCATTTACATTTTTAGTTATAAACAAGTTTCCGGTAATTATTTAATAATTATATTTTAGTTTTTGTGTGCGTGTCATGTTTTGTTTTGTTTTTTAAAAAGAGAGAAATAAATATTTATATTATATTATATAATAAAAAATATTTAATATTAATTTATATTTATATTATATAATTATTTGACATATAATATATGATATAAAATATTTTAAAATACACTTTGATAAAATAATGCATATTAAATGATTGTAAAATAAATATTTCACATTACGTTATGTTAAACATCTGAAATGCCTTAAGAGTAAAACATTGCCAAAAACGTCATACATACTTTCATATATTATTTTTTAAAAATAAGTTTTTAAATAATTTTTTTTTAAAACTCCTGTAACTCTTTCTCCCGGTGACCTCGACTCAAACCAAACCCTTCTCCTGACTGGTGCTTGTGCGATAGAAGTGTGTGATGGAAGTGTGTTTTTATGGGTGTTGTCAGCTCTGAAATGAACATTATAGCTGGGGGTTTTACACGCCGAGCGCTCCAGACGCCCCCCGCTAGCCTGAACTTTTAACTCCGCGTCTATAAAGGAAAGTATGCACAGCGTGGATTAAAACAAAAGCAGCCTGTGAGCTTTCCTTTAACCCAGAGTCTGCACTCCTTCACTTAAATTACACTTTAGCTTTAAAAGGGGAAACACACACTCTTACACACACCTTCAGAACACATTAGCGCAGCTCCACACTAAACCAGAGCTGTAACTAAATATCTGAGTAACAATCTCCATCGAGACGCTCAGGATTATTGTACGGAGGTGTAGTTAATGCTGTCACAATAAACGCGCTGTCTTTTTGTTATGTTTTGTTGTTTGTACACTTATTTATCATATACTTTACACACTTATACACTGTTTTGTGTCACCTCCAGCTCTAGAGCATCTATACACGCTTATTATGCACTGCTCTTATATCAGGTTGCTAGGCAACACGAACATGACTTACAGACGGAACGTAACCTGGCTTCAGCGTAACCGTCTGACCGCCGCATTCGTTTACACATTCGTTTATTCGTTGTCTATCTATCTATCTATCTATCTATCTATCTATCTATCTATCTATCTATCTACCTACCTACCTACCTACCTACCTACCTACCTATCCATCCATGCACCCATCCATCTATCTATCAATTTAATAAATAGCTTCAAATAATTATTAAGTAACTATAGGACCTTCAAATGTATAAAGAAATATATTTCAATTTATTTATTTCTTTATTTAATTACTTACTCATTCAACCAAAAACTATTTATTCATTTATGTGTTTAATTAACCAAAAACTATTTATTTATTAACTGTTTATTTATCCAACTAAAAACTGTTCGTTTATTTATTTGTTTGTTTATTCAACCAAAAACTATTTATTTAACAAAAATTATTTATTTTTGTAATTAAAAACTATTTAGTTATTCAACTAAAAACTATTTACTTATTAGTTTAATTATTTATTTAACCAAAAACTATTTATCCATTTATTTATTCATTCAACCAAAAACAATTTACTTAATAATTTATTTATTTATTAAATATATTTATGTATTTATCCAGCCATATTTTGAGAATTATAATGAATAAATGAATAAAAAAGTATTTTTTTTTACTTTTTATATATAATGTTTTGTTTATCGCAAAATGACAGAAGTGCATTATTTCTCGACATAATGTCCACTTTCTTTCAGCGCAAATGCCCCAGCATGAAACGGGTCAAAATAAGTTCTACAGCAAATTTCTGTGGTACTTTAACATGTTCATTTCTGGCCTGGTTTGTATCTGCCTCTGAGACCACACTGGACCTCTGAGCTGAAAGCAGGATAATGAGGAGAGCAGCAGATGAAGACGGTTTGTTCTCACCGGATGCCGTTACGCTGATCGAACGCCTGCACCATGGAGCTCGGGTGTTCGGACATCAACGCCACCAGCAGCTGCAGGACGTCCATCAGGTTATCATCCTGCGTCACAGAAAACACACACACACACAAATACACACACAAACACACACACATCACATCCGTGACATGAAGACGAGACACCAAGAGGAAATGATCATGATTCATACTGTATTTCAGATTTAATAACCAAAGGAGATACACAGCTACACTACATTCACTCAGGAGTGTTCCTAAGTGTGTTTTACCTTTTATAAGAGTGTGTGTGTGTGTGAGTGATAGAGAGAGAGAGAGAGAGAGAGAGAAAGAGAGAGAGAGAGAGAGAGAGAGAGAGAGAGAGAGAAAACAAACATACTGATTACTGAGCAAAGAGAACTCTGGACATAGTACTGGTGTCAGGAAATACTAAATTAATGTGTGTGTGTGTGTGTGAGAGAGAGAGAGAGAGAGAGAGAGAGAGAGAAAGAGAGAGAGAGAAAGAGACAGAGAAAGATAGAAATAGAGAGAGAAAGAAAGAGAGAGAAAGAGACAGAGAAAGATAGAAATAGAGAGAGAAAGAAAGAGAGAGAGAGAAAGAGAGAGAGAAAGAGAGAGAGAGAGAGAGAGACTGAAAGAAAGCTGACTAATTAAAGAGAATTTATTGCAGCTTAAAGTTTGAACTCAGAAGACAGAAGAAAGTGTGTGTATTTTTCAGACTTGGGCGCCATCTAGAGGAGAAAAATCTGAAGATTAAAAATATTTTTGCCTGAATTGATCCCAGTGTCTCGTGTGTGTATGTGTGTGTGTGTGTGTGTGTGTGTGTGTGTTACCTCGTGCATAGTCAGCAGGTAGTTTAAGATGCTCTGCAGCTCATCCTCCTTCACTCCCGAGTCCTGAAGTTCAGACGAGTGAAATATTTTTATATTAATGACAGATATTACTCCCATCAGCAGTACTAACAGTAACAGTAGCAGGTTTCAGTAGTGATGGTTGTTATATTAGTAACAGCAGAAGTACTGGTGTTGTAGTATCTGTAGTGGGTAGTAGACATAGTTTAAGTAGGGTTATTATTAGTAGTAGTAGTATTAAGTTAATACAGTAGAGTATTATTAGTACAGAAGCAGTACTAGAAGCTAGTGCTAGAAATAGAAACAGTAAGATTATATACAGACACTATATTACCAAAAGTATTGGGACACTGAGTTGAGTTGTTTTTCAGGGGTTGGACTCGGCCCCTTAGTTCCAGTGAAAGGAACTCTTAATGCTTCAGCTTCATACCAAGACATTTTGGACAATTTCATGCTCTTTGTGGGAACAGTTTGGGGATGACCCCTTCCTGTTCCAACATGACTGTACACCAGTGACCAAAGCAAGGTCCATAAAGACATGGATGAGTGAGTTTGGTGTGGAGGAACTTCACTGGCCTGCACAGAGTCCTGACCTCAACCCCATAGAACACCTTTGGGATGAATTAGAGCGGAGACTGTGAGACAGGCCAAAAGTTTTGGGACGTCTGTCTACATGCACATGAATGTAATATGGAGTTGTCCCGCCCTTTACAGCTATAACAGCTTCAACTCTTCTGGGAAGGATTTCCACAAGGTTTAGGAGTGTGTTTATGGGAATTTCTGACCATTCCTCTAGAAGTACATTTGTGAGGTCAGGCACTGATGTTGGACGAGAAGGTCTGTCTCACAGTCTCCACTCTAATTCATATCAAAGGTGTTCTGAAGCATTGAGTTCCTTTCACCGGAACTAAGGGGCCGAGCCCAACCCCTGAAAAACAATACCTGACTTTTGGCAATACAGTGTAGATAGATAGATAATAGAAAATAGTGTTAATAGTTGTAGCAGGATTTAGAGTAGTAAGATGATGATAATAAATGAGGGTGGGATCAGTAGATCAGTGCTAGTGTTAAGATTATTATTTATATATTGTTCCTGTATGTACAGGTAAAGAGATTGGCACAGTGAACGCTCACATGGTGACTTTATTAAAACAAAATAAACTAACACGGAAATTCAGACGTAGAAAAACAGATAACTGTACAAAGATCATGTGAAAAAGGGTTTAAGGGTTAATTTGTGTGAATAAGAATTTGTATAAGTTTGTATAAATGTGTGTGTGCGTGTCACCTTCATGATGAGCTGCTTGACGAAGAGAAGCAGGAACGCTCTGAGAGAGAGGATCTCCTTCTGATTGGGCCTCGGACCATCTACAGTCCAAACACACACACACACAGTTACTAATGTTGCTGCGTAGTTGTTTCCTACATGTTTATTATGTTTTCCATTATATGGATAGAGCAATATTCATTTTTCTGTTGCTGGGTTACAAGATGGACCTGGAAACCCATATATGGGCATGATATTAGTCAAATCTATAGGAAACCCATATATGGGCATAAAGTTAGAGTTTAACGATCTCTACTGAGTGTGAAACATAGAATAAATGTAGGTGAATGTATCGTGTGTGTGTGTGTGTGTATACCGAGGCCTTTAGGTATCACACCGCTGCGGTCCTGTGGATTCACCACCCAGTAATAGTATTTAAGCGTGTGCATGACCTGTAGCACGGTTCCCACCCGGCGCACGGCGTTGTAGATCGTCACTGTGCTGATGAACTCCGTGGCCAAGTACGTGTACAAGACCTGCTGCACCTAAACACACACACACACACTTTATTAGTTTTTCTGTCATTCAAAAGCTTTATGTTAAACATCAGTATCTACTAGCTTATAACATATAAATTAGCTAACCATCTAACCACTAGCTAACATCATGATTAGTGGTCTATTAACAAACATACATTTTTCCTTAATAGAATAAAAAATAATGTGTGTATTATTAGTGTATTATGCAAATGAGGTCCATTCATGAGGTCTGTGATGCAAATGAGGACCTAATTAGCTTTTTGCAGAAAAATAAATCAATGATCAGATTAAATGAGCATTACTGTTAATATGGCTCATTAGTATCAGTGCGCACACACACACACACACAGCTCTAACGAAATTACAAGAGCAAATCAATCAGCATCATTCTGCATCACATCACCACATCATGTATCACGTCTAGTGCTGTGTCTCTGTGTGTGTGTGTGTGTGTGTGTGAGAAAGAGTGTGACATCTAGCTCACCTTGGCTGGTGTGTGTATCCAGATGGCCGGGTTGAACAGGATGTGATCACACAGCTGTTTGAGCAGTAAGATGCCGTTGGGCAGGTTACTCAGATACCGAGCAAATGACAAGACGATGTCCAGCACGGGCCTCGTTACATGGACTTTGGAAGACTACACACACACACACACACACACACACACATTAGTCTGGTTATTCATATTATTTTCTATCATCATCATCTAGCAGAACATTAGCATAAACATTTGGCCAGCAAAATTTTAGCAGAACCTCAGCCTCATGCTGTGGAACGAGTCTCAGCGTGAGGTCAGTATTAATTCAGCACAACGCTCCGGAGCTGAAATACAGAGTGCAACAACTCCGCAAGGGACGGGGGACTGAACTCAAACAGCGGTCCAGTACCAATAACCAGTACTTGGCACTCGACTGGGAAACACGTGTTTTACCCATAATGCACTGTGAGTCAGAAACACTAACAAGTAGAAGAAACACAAATAGTAGCAGTGGTAGTAATAACAGTAGTACTAAGAGTAGCAGTGGTAGTAATAACAGTAGTACTAAGAGTAGCAGTGGTAGTAATAACAGTAGTACTAAGAGTAGCAGTGGTAGTAATAACAGTAGTACTAAGAGTAGCAGTGGTAGTAATAACAGTAGTAATAAGAGTAGCAGTGGTAGTAATAACAGTAGTAATAAGAGTAGCAGTGGTAGTAATAACAGTAGTAATAAGAGTAGCAGTGGTAGTAATAACAGTAGTAATAAGAGTAGCAGTAGTAGTAATAAGAGAAGCAGTGGTAGTAATAACAGTAGTGACAGTATTAACAGTAGTACTAAGAGAAGCATAATAAGTAATAATAGTATAAGTAGTAGTAGTAGAGGTAGTAATAGTAGTAGTAGTAACAGTGGATACAGCAGCAGTAGTAATAGTAGTAATAGCAGCGGTAGTAATAGTAATGGAAACAGTAATGGTAATAGTAGTCGTAGCAATAGTAATAGAAATAGTAATAGTGGTAGTAGAAGTAGTAGTAATAGTAGTACTGGTAATAGTAATACTAATAGTAAGAGCAGTATTAGTAGTATTAATAGTGATAGTAGTATTAGTAGTAATAGTAGTAGTAGTGTTAGTTATTGATATTGAGCTCCTGAACTAGCAGGCAGACTGTAAGCCACCAGGATGACGTTATAAACCCTGCTCATACAGGATGTGTTAATTAATCCGGAGAGAACACACACACACAAACACGCACACACGGTACTCCAAGGCTTACTCTCTGTTCCATATTAGTGTGTGAGAAATATGGCGACCGCGCTGACTGACCTTCTCCAGAGAGTAGCCGATGACGAGGAAGCCCTTACAGGTGAGCATCTGCTCCTGCATCGCTACGGACAACTTCAACAACTCCAACAGGAAGGACAGCAGAGTGCAGCTGGAACACAGCACAGAGGAGGAGATGATGGTGGTGGTGATGATGATGATGATTATTATTATTATTGTGTGTGTGTGTGTGCGTGTGTGCGTGTATTTACGAGACAGAGATGTCTGGCTCTTCACTGTTCGGCTGCACAAAGTCCAGCTGAGTGAAGAGAGGGAAAAGAACCTGCACTCCTCCGATGGAGTGAACAGCACTCTGAACCGAGTGAGTGACCACAGCCTTCACATCCTATTGACAGACAGAGACAGAGAGAGAGAGAGAGAGAGAGAGAGAGAGAAAGAAAGAGAGAGAGAGGAATATATTTTATATTTTTACCACTTACAGTTACTCAGAACACAGGATGTGAGAAAGAGGAAGTGTGTGTGTGTGTGTTACCTGCAGCATCAGAGCATGAGGAGAGTGTATGAAGATGGATGGGTTGTCCCTGGGTGATGACTCGAGGCACAGCTGGGCGTCTGTAGCTCGAGGGTTGTAGGCGAAGGCGATGCTGCTGCTCAGTTTGCCGTCATACAGCAGAGATTTATGATGATCTGCAAACAGCAGGTCGCTTTCTGCTCTATACTTAAACACACCCTGAGAGATGGAGAGAGCAAGAGGGAGAGAGAGAGAGAGGAGAGATGAAGACAGGATGAGATAGAGAGATGTAGAGTGAGAGTAAAATAGAGAGACATAGAGGGAGAGAAGGAGAGACAGGGACAAGGAGAGATAAAGAGAGAGATGGAGGAAAGAAGAGAGAGGAGAGAGAGGGGTGGATGGAAAGGTGTAGAAAGGGAGAGAGAGAGAGAGATTTACAAATGAGGTTCAAAAAGTCATACATTTAGGATTGGTTCTGATACTGTTAGTGTGTGTGTGTGTGTGTTACCTTGTAGGAGGGGCCTAACTGATAGATGGCGAAGATCTGAGCGGCGTTGAGGGCATCGTTGAAAAGATACACCGCCCCCATCTGACCGCAAAACACACGGTTAGCATCCGCCGTCTCCGCCGAGCCCAGAAAACATTTATCAAACGTCTGTTCATGAGAGAGAGAGAGAGAGAGAGAGAGATAGAGAGAAAACAAAAAATTAGGCATGGTTTAAAATACTTTAATTTTATATATATATTTAATAATTACTAATACAGACACTGTGAAGTAGGTGTGGCCTGTGTGCCTGTCACTGGCTTGTTTGTCTATCAGACCTACTAAAGTGGGCGAGGCTGGTGTGCCAACCAACACAGTAAAATGGGTGGGGCTTCAGTGTCTGTCACTCAGTGAAGTGGGCGTGGCTTGTGTGTTTGTCACTCAGTGAAGTGGGCGTGGCTTGTGTGTCTGTCACTCAGTGAAGTGGGCGTGGCTTCTGTGTCTGTCACTCAGTGAAGTGGGCGTGGCTTATGTGTCTGTCACTCAGTGAAGTGGGCGTGGCTTGTGTGTCTGTCACTGACTTATGTGTCTGTCAGACATACTAAAATGGGTATGGTTTGTGTGTGCCGCCCAACTCAGTGAAGTGGGTGTGGCTTGTTTGTCTGTAAGACCCACTAAAGTCGGTGTGGCTTGTGTGTCTAAGACCGAGTGAAGTGGGCGTGGCTTGTGTGTCTGTCAGAGCCACAAAAGTAGGCGTGGCTTGTGTGTCTGTAAGACCCAGTGAAATGGGCATTGCTTGTGTGTCTGTCAGAGCCACAAATGTGGGCGTGGCTTGTGTGTCTGTAAGACCCAGTGAAATGGGCATGGCTTGTGTGTCTGTCAGAGCCACAAAAGTGGGCGTGGCTTACATCGCTGGTGTTGACAAACCACGTGATCTCTCCATAAGATGCCAGCTCTCCGTTCACGTAGCAGCTGATTTCACTGTTCTTCCAGCGATGGTAGATATGCACAATGGTCACCATGTACCACTGTAACACACACACACACACCACCAAATATTTTAAATCTCTAGTCATCTTCTTCATATCAGATGGCATCACTTCGTCTTGTGGTTGATTATTTTCCTATAAACTCGTGTGTTTTATTCCTTTGTGTTGAAACGCTTTACCTTCTGAGGTTTGAAGTCGAACTTGACGCAGTGCTGGAATCCTTTCCCTTTGGCCTTTAGGGCAGTAACGATCAGACATCCACCAACAAAATGAGCCGAATATCCCATACCCTTACTGGTCCGAAAACTGGGACAGAAAGACGGATAATGTCAGAAAGCGTGGAAAATATATTTAAACATTTATCTTTCAGTTCTACATTTAAAAAAATCAATAGTGTTTGGGACACAGCCATTTATTTATAGTGTTAGAACGGCATCTCTTTATATATATGTGTGTGTGTGTGTGTGTGTGTGTGTGTATGAGAACGAGATTAAGTGTGAGGGAGAGAGGGAGAGAGACAGAGTGTCAGAGAGACAGAGACAAAGAACGAGAGAGAGAGAGAGAGAGAGAGAGAGAGAGAGAGAGAGAGAGAGAGAGAGAAAAAGAGAGAAAAAGAGAGTGAGAGAGAAAGAAAAAGAGAGAGTGAGAGAGAGACAGAGAGTGAGAGCGAGACAGAGAGAGAGAGAGGGAGACAGAGAGAGACAAAGAGAACGAGAGTGAGAGAGAGAGAGACTCACCAGTACAGGTAAGGCTTGTCTTTATCTACGTTCATGTTGTTAATGGGATCCAGCCGTAGCCAGGTGTGGAAGGTGAAGCCATTCTGGTACGGCCATTTAGCGATGGGTGGAAGTGCTATAGCCTGACACACACACACACACACACACACACACTTTGTGATGATTTGGGCTTGTACAACATCACATTTCCTAATAATAGACATTTAGATGCAGCCTAAAGGCTAAAGGTTAACGGTCATGGTTTTTGTGATGCACTCACCGCTGCACTCTTTCCAGGAAAAGTGAAGAAGGCGTCAGGGCCGGAGTGATGGGCCATGGACTTCAACACCGAGAGCAGCTTCACAGCATGAGGAGGCTGGAGGAAGAGACCATGTAAACAGGAGGAGAGAGGAAAATATAAAAGAAGAACAAGTGAGGGAGAGGAACAATTGGAGAGGAAGCAGGAGGAGAACATATGAGGAGAAGAAGAGAGGAAAATGGAATTGAGGGAGAGGAAGAAAACAAAAGAGGAAGAGGAGGGGGAAAGGTAAGAGGAAAATGTGAGAGCAGGAAGGGAGAAAAATGAGAGAGAGAGAGAGAGAGACAGAGAGAGAGAGAGAGAGAGAGAGAGAGTATGAAAGACAATAAAAGGATGGGAATGAGGAAGAGGAGGAGGAGGAAGAAAGGTAGGAGGTAGAAATACAGTAAGAGGATGGAGAAAAGAAGAGAGATAGAGGGAGAATGAGGAAGAATGAATGGATGAGAATTAAGCAGAAAGAAAGGAAGAGGAGAAAAAGAAAAAGAAAAGAAAGGAGAAAAAATCATCATGTCAGTCTCTGCAGAGTTCTGTACCAGAGTCTCAGACTCAGCATTAATATTTCTTTTA
This sequence comes from Hemibagrus wyckioides, assembly GCF_019097595.1. Taxonomy (NCBI): domain Eukaryota; kingdom Metazoa; phylum Chordata; class Actinopteri; order Siluriformes; family Bagridae; genus Hemibagrus; species Hemibagrus wyckioides. Next base: position 15,947,229 of record NC_080738.1, on the reverse strand, counting down.
TTCATTATAAATCAGTAAATGGAATGGAATGAAGGGATGAAGTGGAGAGATGCGTACCCACTGTCCTTTCTCTCCCTGGAGTTTACTGAAATAAAGCTTCAGCTCCTTCACTGTGATGCTGTAACTTGCCAAAACACCCAACATGTCCACCAGCAGGTCTGGGAGACAGACAGAGAGACAGACTGATCATGAGAGAGACCACTGACTACGTCTCTCAGCCTCAGACACCACTCCTCCGTCCTCAGCGTCTTACCTGCGATCATGTTGTCCGCTCTGTCTATCCTCTGCAGGACAAGTGTGATGAGACCCACGTCGGTGCAGGCCTGCATGTTCCTCACGCTCTTCTTCAGAACAGCCGTGAACATGCTCCACACCTCGGCCTGACACGTCACCTCACACTTATCCAACAGGTCCACCATACACGTGATGCTCTCCGTCTCCTGGATGATGAAGTTCATCTCCAGGTCAAACTGACCGCCGACCAGCTGCACAGAGATGGAGACGTAGAGAGAGACACAGAGAGAGACAGAGAGAGAGATGTAGAGGTATAGAGAGACACAGAAAGAGAGATATAGAGAAAGACAAAGAAAGAGAGACAGTTAGAGCCACATGAAAGAAAGAGACACAGCAAGTGACACGGGGAAGACAGAGGGGGAGAGAGAGAGAGGGAGACACAAGGAGAGAGACACAGAAAGAGACACACAGAGAGACACAGAGGGAGACAGAAGGAGGGACACAGAGGGGGAGACAGAGACAGAAGGAGGGACAGAGGGAGACACAGACAGAAGGAGGGAGACGCAGAGAGACACAGCAAAAGACACAAGGAGAGAGACAGAGAGAGACACAGAAGGAGACAGAGAGAGACACAAGGAGGGAGAGAGAGAGAGAGAGAGAGAGAGAGAGACACAGAGTTAAACACCGAACAGTTCCTCATATGTATCATCATCAGTGTAAACCCAGTTCAGCCCGTGGGTCAGTCTCTGTGATCATGTGATGGTGAGACACGACTAGTGAGGAGAATCAGAAAAGACACTACACTGGGTGAAACAGATTAGAGACTAAATAATAAAGTCAATAATATCAATCAGAGTAATATCAATAAATAAATAAATACATGTAAGGTAAACATGCAAATAAATAAATAATAGAGATTGGTCAGAAACACAGAGAAGCTGAACTGAATCATTTCTGCTGTGTGACTGATACCTTTTTGAGATATATGGCTGGTTGCCATGGTTACACTTTGTACCTTCTTTTTTTTTAATTACCTCAAAGGGTTAAAGTTTTTACCCCACATCTTCCTGTCACTGCCCTCTATCACCTCTAATAGAAAAAAACACAGATAAATATTGAACCTCACACAAATCTAATCTAAATCTAATCAAGGCTCATACAGAAAGAGTCACACCCTGACCGGTGGTCAGCTTTATCTGAATGGAATGCTGTACAGGAAGTGGGGTGCAGCAAACAGGAAGTGGCTCTGGTTAAGAAAGATTTAAAAGGAAAACAGAAGCCTGGAGTTGGCCGGAGCTTCACTTCTCCTCTTCTACTTGATGATTTATTAATCTGAGAGAAGTGTGGAGTGAACATCACGCCTGTACTTATTAATCTGACACACTTACAAATTAACACCAGACCTGAAGTGTACAGCTGCAGGGACCGGGTTCGTTTAGAGGTGCTATTATATATACACTGATCAGGCATAACATTATGACCACCTGCCTCATATTGTGTTGGTCCTGACCCGTCCTGCACTGTGTATTCTGACCCCTTTCTATCAGAACCAGCATTAACTTCTTCAGCAGTTTGATCAACAGTAGCTCGTCTGTTGGATCGGATCACACGGTCCAGCCTTCACTCCCCACGTCCATCAATGAGCCTCGACCGACCATGACCCCGTCTCCGGTTCACCACTGTTCCTTCCTTGGACCACTTTTGATAGATACTGACCACTGCAGACCGGGAACACCCCACAAGAGCTGCAGTTTTGGATGTTCTGATCCAGTGGTCTAGCCTTCACAATTTGGTCCTTCATCAAACTCAAAGCTCAAATCCTTACTCTTGTCCATTTTTCCTGCTTCTAACATCAACTTTGAGGACAAAATGTTCACCTGCTGCCTAATATATCCCACCCACTAACAGGTGCCATGATGAGGAGATCATCAGTGTTAATCACTTCACCGGTCACTGCTCACAGTGTTATACCTGATCAGGTGTACAGTACATACTGTATGTAGTTCTGTATGTTTCATCATTTTTTTGGTCAAATGACGCTGTGTGTATGAGCCACAAAGTAAGAAATAAATACTGTTTACTGTTGCCATGGTGACGTGACCTTTACAATGATCAGAGTAGGATTTTTTTTTTTTTGTAAATTCACCAACATCGTCATCACTGGACGATACGTCGGTAACCGTATGTAAGATGATGTTGAGTTTCTCGAAGGATTTGTGAAGCTTTAGGAACGATTCATGGTGAAATATCTGCACTTCCACTAGCAGCTATAAAAATCTGGTCTGAGGCTGAACACAGCCCGTGCTTCCTGGTGGATAATGTCTTCCTGTGTTGTCTTGGAGAAGGTCCACATGGTTCTGCTTCCTTCAGATACGGAGTGTGTGATGAGACGAGTCACACCGAGACTTCCTGCTTTTCACCGCCACCCACCAGAGCGCTCACGGACAAGGACACAGGAAAAACGTTCACGTGATAATGTTTATAGTTTAATATTCACACGTTCACGTGATAATGTTTATAGTTTAATATTCACACGTTCATGTGATAATGTTTATAGTTTAATATTCACACGTTCACGTGATAATGTTTATAGTTTAATATTCACACGTTCATGTGATAATGTTTATAGTTTAATATTCACACGTTCATGTGATAATGTTTATAGTTTAATATTCACACGTTCACGTGATAATGTTTATAGTTTAATATTCACACGTTCATGTGATAATGTTTATAGTTTAATATTCACACGTTCACGTGATAATGTTTATAGTTTAATATTCACACGTTCATGTGATAATGTTTATAGTTTAATATTCACACGTTCACGTGATAATGTTTATAGTTTAATATTCACACGTTCACGTGATAATGTTTATAGTTTAATATCCACACGTTCATGTGATAATGTTTATAGTTTAATATTCACACGTTCACGTGATAATGTTTATAGTTTAATATCCACACGTTCATGTGATAATGTTTATAGTTTAATATTCACACGTGATAATGTTTATAGTTTAATATTCACACGTTTACGTGATAATGTTTATAGTTTAATATTCACACGTTCACGTGATAATGTTTATAGTTTAATATCCACACGTTCATGTGATAATGTTTATAGTTTAATATTCACACGTTCACGTGATAATGTTTATAGTTTAATATTCACACGTGATAATGTTTATAGTTTAATATTCACACGTTCACGTGATAATGTTTATAGTTTAATATTCACACGTTTACGTGATAATGTTTATAGTTTAATATTCACACGTTCACGTGATAATGTTTATAGTTTAATATTCACACGTTCACGTGATAATGTTTATAGTTTAATATCCACACGTTCACGTGATAATGTTTATAGTTTAATATTCACACGTTCACGTGATAATGTTTATAGTTTAATATTCACACGTGATAATGTTTATAGTTTAATATTCACACGTTCACGTGATAATGTTTATAGTTTAATATTCACACGTTTACGTGATAATGTTTATAGTTTAATATCCACACGTTCACGTGATAATGTTTATAGTTTAATATTCACACGTTCACGTGATAATGTTTATAGTTTAATATTCACACGTGATAATGTTTATAGTTTAATATTCACACGTTCACGTGATAATGTTTATAGTTTAATATTCACACGTTTACGTGATAATGTTTATAGTTTAATATCCACACGTTCACGTGATAATGTTTATAGTTTAATATTCACACGTTCACGTGATAATGTTTATAGTTTAATATTCACACGCTCACGTGAAGAGGACAAAGAGAGGGATGAGTAACGGCACTGAGTCTAAACAACTTCACTGAAAAATCATCATCTGACAGATCCTGAGGAAGAGAGAGAGAGAGAGAGAGAGAGAGAGGAAGAGAGGGAAAAAGAGTGTGTGTGTGTGTGAGAGAGAGAAAGAGAGGGAAAAAGAATGTGTGTGTGTGTGTGTGTGTGAGAGAGAGAGAGAGAGAGAGAGAGACGGAAAAAGAGTGTGTGTGTGTGTGTGTGTGTGTGAGTGTGTGTGAGAGAGAGAGAGAGAGACTGGTGAAAAAAACATTAATCTAATGTTTACTTATAAAACAACAAGGGCAAACACCACAAACACACAAACACACACCATTCTCTCTCTTTCTCTCACACACACACACATTCTCTCTCACACACACATACACACACAGTCTCTCTCTCTCTCTTTCTCTCTCTCACACACACTTTCTCAAACACAGACTCAAGTTCATGACTCAAGTTGGATCAGACGTGTATATCGTCTCTAAAAGACACAGGAGTGATAATCACAGGGTACGATAGGCTGTGAAGCACTCACGACACCATTCTATTATCACTGTCCTCCCTGCGGAGTGCGCACTTCAGCTCTAAACCCCTGGACACACAGTGAACACTGTGGGAAATGTCAGAGACAGCAGATCGTTGCCTTTGGGGTTTTTTTGCATTGCAAATTGCTCACACTTCCTGTCTGACGAGGTCAGATCTACTTCCTGTGTGTGTGTGTGTGGGGAGGGGGTGAGGGCAGGTGAAGGGGTAATACCCCTGAACCTACACTAACGCTCAGCAGTGCATGGGACAGAGACTGAAATGAGACAATTTTGTAAATCTTTTTGGGCGAAAAAGTTTCAGAATGTCTCACAATTCGAGCTGAATGATGACAGGTGCAGGGGAGGGGTGATTTGATTTCGGAGGAGTTAGTGTCTTACTCAACACCTACAGTTCGACCAAGCAACACTCATAACTATACTTATACAAGACTGTGCTCACACACACACACACACACACACACACTGAAGTGAGAGATATCATGTAACCCTTCATTAGCTCCAGACGACTCGTCAGAGTGACACCCGCAGCTTCTGAGTGATTACCAAATGACCTTCATAAATATTGTTTTGTCATGTCATAATGACACACACACCAAAGACACACACACACCAAAGACACATATACACACACACCAGAAAGAAACACACACCAAAAAGACACACACACATACCAAAAAGACACACACACATACCAAAAAGACACACACACATACCAAAAAGACACACACACATACCAAAAAGACACACACACATACCAAAAAGACACACACACCAAAAAGACACACACACATACCAAAAAGACACACACACATACCAAAAAGACACACACACCAAAAAGACACACACACACACACTAAAAAGACACACACACACAAATATTCCAGCTCAGTTTCTACTTTTACAATAACAAATCCAAGAAATTAGACAAAGCGGAAAAGGTAGGTATAGTTAGCAAATGGAATTCTTCACTCTTTCCTTTCCAATTTGTTCATTTGTTTTCATTTTTTGTTATTTTGTTTTCCAATTTTTTTATTTTGGTTTTCCAATTTTTTTATTTTGGTTTTCAATTTTTTATTTTGTTTTCTGATTTGTTATTTTGTTTTCAGATTTGTTATTTTGTTTTCAGATTTGTTATTTTGTTTTCAGATTTTTTATTTTGTTTTCTGATTTGTTATTTTGTTTTCAGATTTGTTATTTTGTTTTCAGATTTTTTATTTTGTTTTCTGATTTGTTATTTTGTTTTCAGATTTTTTATTTTGTTTTCTGATTTGTTATTTTGTTTTCAGATTCTTTATTTTGTTTTCTGATTTTTTATTTTGTTTTCAGATTCTTTATTTTGTTTTCAGATTTTTTATTTTGTTTTCAGATTTTTTATTTTGTTTTCAGATTCTTTATTTTGTTTTCAGATTTTTTATTTTGTTTTCAGATTCTTTATTTTGTTTTCAGATTTTTTATTTTGTTTTCAGATTTTTTATTTTGTTTTCAGATTTTTTATTTTGTTTTCAGATTCTTTATTTTGTTTTCTGATTTTTTATTTTGTTTTCTGATTTGTTATTTTGTTCTGCACTTCTAGGCCACTGTACAGTTTTATCACTGTACACTGTTACCAACCTTATACTTTCATCTGATTGGTTAAAGGAAACTCCTGAAGTTTTAAACACTTGAAGAGATTTTTGCCTTCAATTCACATAAAGTCAGATTTTATAATTCTGTTGATTTCAATTAAAATAATATTAATAACTAATTAATTCCCCATACAGAGTGATAAAACTAACACACACACACCCTGTCAGACAGAACCATAAACACACACTAAATAAAGTAGCTCACAGATACACCCTCTCTCTCTCTCTCTCTCTCTAATTTTGTCTCTCTCTCGCTCATTTTGTCTCTCTCTCTCGCTCATTTTGTCTCTCTCTCTCCCTTTCTTCCCCTCTCTCTCTCTCTCTCTCTCTCTCTCTCACACACACACACACACAGAATCAAATTTTAGCATGTGAGCAAGTATTTGTTTTTCCACATATTTGTAGCTGCAGGATTACATTAGTCACTGCATTTCTTTATCAGCTGACACTGTCATTCATAACCACACACACACACGTACACACACACACACGTACACACACACGTACACACACACGTACACACACACATATACACACGTACACACACACATATACACACGTACACACACACATATACACACGTACACACACACATATACACACGTACACACACACATATACACACGTACACACACACACACACACATACACACGTACACAATGGAGCTTTAGCTCAGCCTGATTTGCATCTTCAGGGAGAAAGGGGATAAAATGTCACTCCTCTGGCAGATTACATAGCGTCTGTGTTCCTGGAGTGTGTGCTGCTCTGAAGGACAGAGGAAGTGTGTGTGTGTGTGTGTGTGTGTGTGTGTGTACCACATAAAGGAAAAGAAGGAGTATTTCTATTTAAGGAAGATGCTCTACTTTAGAGAAACTCATTTCTCTTAGTCTTAAACATCTACATACATCACACACACACACACACACACACACACACACCTGAGACACAAAAGTGGATGTTCATGCTGTATGGATGGTATTAACAGACTCAGACTCAGATATGTAGGCTAGGACACATGGGGAGATGTTCTCCTGAATCCAGTGGAAGTATCCTGAGGCTGGAGTGAGGATTCAGTGAGAGTTTTCCGGATTGGGAGTGAGCAGCTCTCTCAGGAAGCGCTCGAGTTACAGAAGTGCAGGAGTTCTGCTAAAATCAGGTCTGGATCGATCCCTTCGACACGGAGCTACGTCTCTCTGAACATTCTCATGAGGATTCCTGAATCCTGGCGCTCACACTCCTCAGAATTTCTATTCATATGAATAATACACTCTATGTAGAGCTCGTAAGACAGGAAGTGTTTGGCAAATATTCTGTGCTTTTTTCATTAGCCCCTCACTGATGACATCATCAAAAGAGCGCCAGCCAATCGCACACAGGCTCTCGGTGTGCCACCACATCTCTCACACACTCCGTTTCCGTCCATCTTCATTCGCACCATGAGCTCACACCTCTACTGCGGTCAGGGGCTGCGTCCCGATCCGCCGCACGACGTGAAGCACGGGGTTGTGTCCCAAACGTGTTTATTATAAATTTAGGACACGCGGTTTAGTTAGGGTTCAGTCGCCGCTAGTACCACGGTCCAGTCGTGAATTCAGACTTTCAGACTCACGCGGATAAAGTCACGAGGCGGAGTCGGGTTACGGAGGTCTTTGTGCGGTGAAACCGAGGACATGGAGCAGGTGTAAATTATTCACTGCCCTACAGAGGGTGTGTGTGTGTGTGTGTGTGTGTGTGTGTGTTCAGTATTAACACACTCAACAGCAGACAGGAAGTTTGGTCAGATTCGACACAACTGACACTGAAATGTCCGACATTCAGGATGACAAAGTGACGTCACAGTCAAACAACTCAAACAACCCTGTCCTGATGAGCTGAGGGAACTCATTTGATTAAAACACGCCTCCAGCCAATAAAATCTCTTATGCTAATTAGGGGGCTTCATTAGAGGGCAAGAAAGAAACCGGTTCTAGAATGAGTTTTACACAGGGTCTAGAAGCCTCTTGTAACAAAATGTGTTTCAAATGCATGTTCTAGAATGCATTACAGCGTTTACCCAGGTTCTAGAATGCATCAAAGAGTGTAAAAGGGTTCCAGAATGCATTACAGTATTTAACCGGGTTCTAGAATGCACTACAGTGTTTAACCAGGTTCTAGAATGCATTACAGTGTTTAACCAGGTTCTAGAATGTTTAACCAAGTTCTAGAATGTATCACAGTGTTCAACCGGGTTCTAGACCACAATATAGTGTTTAACTGGGTTCTAGAATGCATTACAGTGTTTATCCGGGTTCTAGAATGAATAACATTATTTAACCGGGTTCTAAAATGCAATACAGTGTTTAGCTAGGTTCTAGAAAGCATCACAGTATTCAACCAAGTTCTAGACCACAATATTACTAGTGTTTAACTGGGTTCTAGAATGCATCATAGTGTTTATCCGGGTTCTAGAATGCACTACAGTGTTTAACCAGGTTCTAGAATGCATTTCAGTGTTTAACTTGATTCTAGAATGCAATGCAGTGTTTAACTGGGTTCTAGAATGCATTACACTGTTTAACTGGGTTCTATAATGTTTAACCAGGTTCTAGAATGCATCACAGTGTTCAACTGAGTTCAAGACCACAATATAGTGTTTAACTGGGTTCTAGAATGCATCACAGTGTTTAACTGGGTTCTAGAATGCACTACAGTGTTTAACTGGGTTCTAGAATGCAATGCAGTGTTTGACCAGGTTCTAGAATGCATTACAGTGTTTAGCCAGGTTCTAGACTGCAGTGCATTGTTTCAACGAGTTTTAGAATGTTTAACCATGTTCTAGAACGCATTTAGCCTGTATCTAGAATGCACTTCAAACACGTTGCTCAGTGTGTTCAATGCACTGTAATGAGAATGGGCTTTAAAATATAGTATAGTAGGCTCTTTTAACCAAACTCTGGAACATACAGAACTTTCACAACATTATTTTAAAAAAAGCTCCTAGCATGGGTTTAATCAGGTTCTAAAGCTGACTTCAAGTAAGTTACTTAATGTGTTTGATGAGGTTCTAGAGCACACTTTATACAATGTGCTTACATGGGTTCTAGATCAAAATGTAAACAAGTAAGAAGTGCAGCACTGTCTTTATTCAGGTTCTAGAATGCACTTCAGACACATTGGTCTAGAATGCAAACTTGTCAAAATAAAAGGAGAGAACCCAACCTCTGAATGGAACACACTTCATTTCCTGCTGAATGGAACATGACAAGCTTCGAGACCTCATTTGCATAAAACACAAATTTAGCCAATGAGCTTTCACCTGTTAATCAGGTTCAGAGTGAAGTGACATGAAGACGGGAAAACAGCTCCAGGTTCTCCGTTTCTGTCCCCCGAGTGATGGCTTACAGAACGCCGAGACACGAGAACATGAGAACACCACCTGTCACCTGCTCCCACCGTCTCCATAGCAACCAGGAGAGGCCAGAGGTCACAGCTTTAGGCAGCAGACACAAGCAGCAGTTTATCTCTACAGCAGGACAATAATGCTGAGGCTGAAGTGAGCTCAGGTTCCAGAGGACGCTGTAAAACACACCCTGCACACTGGGAGAACACATCTCACTTCACACAGGTTCTAGAATGCTCTGGAATGTTCAGCATTTCCCCAGACTCGACTCACACATGCCACAGAAATCACTTTCACAAACCGTAACCTCAAGATCAAGAAGAGAGCCTTTCTTGAGTAAACAGGTTCTAGAGGACTCTTTTAAGTCTATTTCTAAATCACTCTTTAACCAGAACCCATGTTATACAAATTCTCTGTATGATTATTGAGGTTCTAGAATCAATTCTGAACAAGTTAAACAATAAGTTTAAATGGGTTCTAGAATGTGATCTGAACAAGTTCATCAATAGATTTAATCATGTACTAGAATGCAAACAGATTAAACAATGCGTTTAATTGGGTTCTAGAATGAAGTTTCAGAATGTGTTTAAATGCGTTCTAGAATGCAATCTGAGCAGGATACAGGATGTGTTTAAATGCGTTCTAGAATGCACTCTGAGCAGGATACAGGATGTGTTTAAATGCGTTCTAGAATGCACTCTGAGCAGGCTACAGGATGTGTTTAAATGCGTTCTAGAATGCAATCTGAGCAGGATACAGGATGTGTTTAAATGCGTTCTAGAATGCACTCTGAGCAGGATACAGGATGTGTTTAAATGCGTTCTAGAATGCAATCTGAGCAGGATACAGGATGTGTTTAAATGCGTTCTAGAATGCACTCTGAGCAGGATACAGGATGTGTTTAAATGGGTTCTAGAATGCACTCTGAGCAGGATACAGGATGTGTTTAAATGCGTTCTAGAATGCACTCTGAGCAGGCTACAGGATGTGTTTAAATGGGTTCTAGAATGCACTCTGAGCAGGATACAGGATGTGTTTAAATGCGTTCTAGAATGCACTCTGAGCAGGCTACAGGATGTGTTTAAATGCGTTCTAGAATGCACTCTGAGCAGGCTACAGGATGTGTTTAAATGCGTTCTAGAATGCACTCTGAGCAGGATACAGGATGTGTTTAAATCCGTTCTAGAATGCACTCTGAGCAGGATACAGGATGTGTTTAAATCCGTTCTAGAATGCACTCTGAGCAGGCTACAGGATGTGTTTAAATGGGTTCTAGAATGCACTCTGAGCAGGCTACAGGATGTGTTTAAATGGGTTCTAGAATGCACTCTGAACAGGTTCATCAATAGTTTTTTAGAATGCAAATAATAATAGGTACTAGAAAGCAGATTAATCAAAGAGTTCTCCAAGTTTTTAGGACTTTAAACTAATTCTAACAGATGCCTAGTTCAGGTTCTAAATTCCAGAATATTCGTTACACTGTGTGTGTGTGTGTGTGTGTGTGAGTGTGTGTGTGTTAGAAAAGGGCGAGACACCTTTCACCTGCTCTCACTGTCGCCACGGTAATTGCTAAATGTCAGAGGTCTTAGCTTAAGGCTAAAAAACTTGCGTGACTCGTTTCATTTTCCTCAACCGCAGACCGGAGAACCCTGAGCACGAGACCCCTGAGCACGAGACCCCTGAGCACAAGAACCCTGAGCACGAAAACCCTGAGCACGAGAACCCTGAGCACGAGAACCCTGAGCACGAGAACCCTGAGCACGAGGTCAGAGAAGGAGAACCTTTCCTCTCCTGCAGATTACAGGACATGTGCTTAGAGAAGACAACAAGGCCACTCACTCAACGCTCTCTACCTCCTCCCCCACAGAGAACCACAGAGCGCTTCAGTTAGGAAAAGTGTGAGTGTGTGTATGAGAGAGAGAGAGAGAGAGAGAGAGAGAGAGAGCACAGTCAAACGAGTGCAAACTGCCCACTCAGAAAAAGAGGCTCAGGCCATTATAATAAATCAGATTAACAGGTCAGTGGAGAGAGAGAGAGAGAGAGAGAGAGAGAGAGAGATGAAAAGACAGATATAGGAATTATAAACAGATTGAAAATGCTTATTTTACAAGTAAAATGGAGAGTGTGTGTGTGTGTGTGTGTGTGTGAGTGTGTGTGTGTGTGTGTGAGTGTGTGAGTGTGTGTGTGTGTGTGTGTGAGTGTGTGTGTGAGTGTGTGTGTGAGTGTGTGTGTGAGTGTGTGCGTTCTTCTATCCTCTGGACAATTCTAAAAATGGACACAAATCCAAATGAACACTATAAGCACAACAAGACGTATATTTTCCTGACTGGAACGCAGATGAGCAGTTCTAGAGCGCACTGAACGTGTTTAGTCAGGTTCTAGAGCGCACTGAACGTGTTTAGTCAGGTTCTAGAGCGCACTGAACGTGTTTAATCAGGTTCTAGAGCACCCTGACGTGTTCAGTCAGGTTCTAGAGCGCACTCGGAGCGTCAGAATGTTAGAGAACGTGTTTAATCAGGTTCTGGACATAGTTATGTGAAAAACTACAAATTTTTTCATAACTCATCCTGTACTAGTTTTCCATCATCTAATGGAATGCGCTCTAGAACCCTGGGGGGCGTGTCTTCCTCAGCAGATAGTAGCAGTTCACTAGCATCTCTGTGTGTGTGTGTGTGTGTGTGTGTGTGTGTGCTCTGACTTCCTGTTTCATATGGAAACACATCAACACATGGAATCTCGAGCTGGAATCTCTAACTGAACCTGGAGGCTTGAGTGAATCCGGTTCTATGTCACCACGATCTCCAAGAACATTCTAGAACCCTAATGTGGAACTTGGGGAAATAAGCAGAATCTATAGAGGTAACTGTAGTGTACAATGTACAATGCAGTGCATTCTAGACCAAACGGGCAGGTTACAGCAGCGTAGAACCACATCCCTCATGCAAGCTTGTGTGTGTGTGTGTGTGTGTGTGTGTGTGTGTCTAAACCTCTACTGTGTTACCACACTGACTAAAGCAGTTGAGCAGGTTAGTGCTTGTGGCACGTTACACTTCCTTATTGCACTCACTCTCTCTCACTCTCTCTCTCTTTCACACACACACACACACACACACACACAGATGACAACGTGGCAGATTTGCATGCAGGCAGGTGATGTCGTGACGATAAAACCCCTCATCATACAGTCAAGTCACAAACTCAGACTTCATTACAGTTTCTGAGATTTTTCACCACAACACAATCAGAAGATCTGGGGTTCTGTGAGAGATCCCGCTTCGTATCGGAGCCTGTGATTGGTTGATACAAACCAGGTGCTCTCAGGTATCCTGTAGACATCACTAGCGAGCTAAACTCATCATTCTCTAACCGCATTTCACCGACAGATCTAACAGATCCGCTTTTTTGTAAATGAAACAAAATATACAGCTCTCATATTCTCTCTTCTACCGTTCTCTGTGTTCTACCATTTAGAGGAGTCTCTCTTCTACCGTTCTCTGCGTTCTACCGTTTAGAGGAGTCTCTCTTCTACCATTCTCTGTGTTCTACCGTTTAGAGGAGTCTCTCTTCTACCGTTCTCTGTGTTCTACCGTTTAGAGGAGTCTCTCTTCTACCATTCTCTGTGTTCTACCGTTTAGAGGAGTCTCTCTTCTACCGTTCTCTGCGTTCTACCGTTTAGAGGAGTCTCTCTTCTACCATTCTCTGTGTTCTACCGTTTAGAGGAGTCTCTCTTCTACCATTCTCTATGTTCTACCATTTAGAGGAGTCTCTCTTCTACCGTTCTCTATGTTCTACCATTTAGAGGAGTCTCTCTTCTACCGTTCTCTATGTTCTACCGTTTAGAGGAGTCTCTCTTCTACCGTTCTCTGTGTTCTACCGTTTAGAGGAGTCTCTCTTCTACTGTTCTCTGTGTTCTACCGTTTAGAGGAGTCTCTCTTCTACTGTTCTCTGTGTTCTACCGTTTAGAGGAGTGTCTCTTCTACTGTTCTCTGTGTTCTACCGTTTAGAGGAGTCTCACTTCTACTGTTCTCTGTGTTCTACCGTTTAGAGGAGTCTCTCTTCTACTGTTCTCTGTGTTCTACCGTTTAGAGGAGTCTCACTTCTACTGTTCTCTGTGTTCTACCGTTTAGAGGAGTCTCTCTTCTACTGTTCTCTGTGTTCTACCGTTTAGAGGAGTCTCTCTTCTACTGTTCTCTGTGTTCTACCGTTTAGAGGAGTCTCTCTTCTACTGTTCTCTGTGTTCTACCGTTTAGAGGAGTCTCTCTTCTACTGTTCTCTGTGTTCTACCGTTTAGAGGAGTCTCTCTTCTACTGTTCTCTGTGTTCTACCGTTTAGAGGAGTCTCTCTTCTACTGTTCTCTGTGTTCTACCGTTTAGAGGAGTCTCTCTTCTACTGTTCTCTGTGTTCTACCGTTTAGAGGAGTCTCTCTTCTACTATTTTGACTTAATATCTCAAACGTCAAACTTTTTCCTTAAAAACTTCTTTAATTTCGACAAAATATCAAAATCCTGACTCAATCGTCTCATCCTTTAGATCTATTATCTCTGCATTCTAACTGGTCTGAATTATTTTACTTTTTATCTCCAACATTAGACTTCGAATTATCTCAAATATTTTCACTTACATTCCAGATTTTCTTTATTTTTGGCAGCACCGTTATGTCAACGTTTATTAACTAAAATATCCGACCTATTTACTCAGGAACAACATAAAGAAAAATGTTTAATTAAACAATAAAAAATGTTTTATAATAAAATAAAATTAATTTTTACCTCAGTATGTTTACTTAAATAATAAAATTATTTTTTTCCTTAATGTGTTTACTTAAATAAAAAAAATATTTTTTACCTCAATACGTTTACTTAAATAATATAAATATTTTACCTCAGTATGTTTACTTAAATAATAAAACATTTTTTACCTCAGTATGTTTACTTAAATAATAAATATTTTACCTCAGTATGTTTACTTAAATAATATAAATATTTTACCTCAGTATGTTTACTTAAATAATAAAACATTTTTTACCTCAGTATGTTTACTTAAATAATAAATATTTTACCTCAGTATGTTTACTTAAATAATAAATATTTTACCTCAGTATGTTTACTTAAATAATATAAATATTTTACCTCAGTATGTTTACTTAAATAATAAAACATTTTTTACCTCAATATGTTTACTTAAATAATAAATATTTTACCTCAGTATGTTTACTTAAATAATAAATATTTTACCTCAGTATGTTTACTTAAATAATATAAATATTTTACCTCAGTATGTTTACTTAAATAATAAAACATTTTTTACCTCAATATGTTTACTTAAATAATAAAAATATTTTATCTCAATACGTTTTAATTAAATCATAAAAATATGTTTTACCTCAAAAGGCTACTTAAATTATAAAAAATTATTTAAAAATAAGTTAAACTTAAAAACTCAAAAGTTCTAGCCAAAAAATAAGTAATAAATATGTCACAATCAATCTAAATAAATAAACAAATAAAACTTAAAAATAAAAAAATAAAAAATAATAAAAGGTTTTCCTGGACTTCAATGCAGACAGGATGTTACGGAATGTCAGTAGTTTATTTTTTTACTAAAAAAGAAACAACAAAGAAAAAAAGGATGTTTAATAAACAAACAAACAAACAAATAGATAAGTAAACAAATCAATAAAATAAACAATAAACAAATAGATAAGTAAATAA
This sequence comes from Hemibagrus wyckioides, assembly GCF_019097595.1. Taxonomy (NCBI): domain Eukaryota; kingdom Metazoa; phylum Chordata; class Actinopteri; order Siluriformes; family Bagridae; genus Hemibagrus; species Hemibagrus wyckioides. The sequence goes on along the minus strand of NC_080738.1, from coordinate 15,931,929 downwards.
ATAAATAAATGTGTGTTGTGTATGATGAAAATATATTGTTATATTTTGTCACATGGCACATGAAGTGTGTGTGTGTGTGTGTGTGTGTGTGTGAAGGCACTTACAGATGCAGCATGAAGTACAAAACCACCACACTCTTTCTTACAACACCCCCGATCCCCGTTCCCCATCATCTGTGACCTTTGACCTTAACTGAGTGTTTGCTGATGCAGAATGTGGGAAGAAAAACCTCTACAGCGTTACAGCGTGTTCCACTTACACACATCCCGCCTCCCTCGGACCTAATCTCACTTTCAGTTTCACTGGAGAGCCCTGCTCTCGTAATCTGAGGTCTGTCAGACAAATGTGGGTTTATGATAAAAATAAAGAAAAAATGAAGTGGTTTCCTGAACCGTGAATCTCGTGTGTGTGATTGCACCTCAGAGAGGAAGCTGCACTTTAGTGTCATATCCTGATTTGGAGAAAATTATTACTTAAATAACTGAATACTGATCACTCGAGTCTCCGTGTACGCTCAGGAAAATGAACAGGTTTCCTCTTTTAACAGCAGCTCGAGGGACTGGCTTTAAAATAGTGCACCTGGCAACCTGAAAACTTTTCATTACTAGTTAAGTGTTAATCACCCTCAAATCAAACGCCCCCTAAACCGTCATTAATCAGCCTCGTACTTGTCGATTGATTTTAAAGTCTGTATTCTGAAGACCTCATAGCTTTGTAGAGCAAAACTCCAGACACCAGAACAACAGCTGGTTATATTTGGGGGTAAATAACAGCGAGGCTGCAAATGTTCTGCTTTTAAACTGAATCTTTTCTCCAAAAGAAACAGGATTTCTTCAGAGACGTATTCACACTCCTAACTCTAATCAGTTTTCACATATACATTACTGCACAGGGAAATTCTTTCTTCAAATATCCTATCCTCAGGGGTTGGGGGGTCAGAGCGCAGGGTCAACCATGATACAGTACCCCCAGAGCAGGGGGAGAGTTGGGGGCCTTGCTCAAGGGCCCAAAAGTGGCAGATCTTCCGGTTAACCATCCAGAGCCTTAACGACTTGAGCTAGCACCGCCCCCATGGTTCACTAATAACTCTAATTATTTTAGTAAATATATGAGGAGCAACAAAAACTTCCTTCATTTTCATTTACACGTGGAAACAAACACCGTTCCTGTTTTTCCCCAAACATACTAACAAGATTTATCACTGATCTCCATGACGACCAAACACTAATACACATTACATAATAAATATTCTAATAATGCAGCTCGTCCACTGCAGGGGCGCTGGTGGCTCAGGGGTAGGTTTCTCTTCTGCCATGCAGAAGGACCGGGTTCGATTCCCAGCCAGTGCCCAAACCCCAGCCACTGGATACAGTGCCGGTCCCAAGCCCGGATAAAAATGGGAGGGCTGCGTCAGGAAGCGCATCCGGGGTAAAACCTGTGCCAAGTTGTTGTGCAGACCAGTTGGTTCACACAGGTAGGGAGCAGCCGAAAGAACAACAACAACAACAACAGCTCATCCACTGCAGAGCACCGGCCACCGCTCTCACTCTTCCTGTAGGGCGCCATTACTTTTGCTTGCCATTTGTTGATTAAACAAACTTTATTACTAAGGTTTGTACCTTAAATCTCTTTGCAATCTGTTATAATCTGTAGTGTTTGTTAGTAAATATGTGATCCCCAAAGATAAACAAAATTCTATTGTTTTGTTCTATTCCTGTTTGTTTGTTTGTTTGAATAAAACATGCCGGAAAGGTTCACCGGGCATCTGAGTGTAACAGGAAGCGGTCAGTGGTACTGCAGTGAATTTAAATCCAGCTCCATTTGCTTACATTTGAGGAAATCTACACGAGTACAAATATCAACCGAATGAGACACCGCATGAGTGGAGAAGTGTCGCAGGTGTCGAAATGTCCGAAATGTTTACTGGTTCCTGTTATTCAAAAACAAAAACAACACTATTTTAGCCACGCCCACTCCTGACCCAAAGAGAGAATGGACTCACCAGATTGAACACCGTCTCCACGATGTCTCGGTTTGTGACTTCTCCCGCCTCGATGAGACCCTCCAGCACGGCGAACTTCATCCGGATGCCCCTGATGGGCACGGTGGGCGTGATGCCCCCTCCACCAGGGGGCGCTTTCTCCTCCGCCATAGCAGGTGAGACACCTGTTCCTCTTCAAGGTGACTCGGGTTTAAATATGCACCTTCGATTAAACTCAGCGTTTCGAAGAGAAGCCTTAAAAGTCGGTCTCCATCAAGTGCTGCTGGACTTCTGGGGGAGGGAAAAAAAACGGGTGGCATTACAGGTGAGATTACAGGTGAGATTACAGGTGATATTAGACAGCTCACGCGCAGACGCTCCAGCACTTATAAGGAAGTCTATAATGAGGAGAGCTACAACTTAGTGCTAAAGAGTGCTTCAAATAAACAACACGAATAACAGTTATTGAGGAAATACTGAAGTAGGAAAGACTTTGGAAAGGTTTGTTGTTTAGACAGACAGGAAACTAAGCTTCACCTCTTCTTCTTCTTCTTCTTCGGAGCAGGATAATGAGCGCTCTCTCTCTCTCTCTCTCTCTCTCTTTCTGTGACAGCTAAAAGCACTCCGAAAAGGGAACTGAAATCCTCCGCGGCTCCTACAAGTGCTCCGTGGCGCGCTGGCAATTTCTTCTCGGAGTTTATCTATCTTTTCTTTCCTTCACAGCGCCATCTCTTCCTGAAACGCTCGGCTCCGGCTAGCCGCCGCCATGACAGTGTGTGCAAGTGGGTGAGCGAGCGCGAGCGCGAGCGCATGCGCATGCGCAGTGCAGGTCCGAGCGGAGCTGTGCGGGGATCAGGTGTGCTTGCAGGTACACAGCGCTCGTGCTGCTAATGCTAATGCTAATGCTGTGGGACACTTCACACTCACAACACACTGGGGAAGACTTTACTACTAATAATAATAATTAAGCTCATTAAATTGGGGTTTTATTCATATTATATTAGTGAATATATAAACGACGTGTTTGTGTTTTTTTTTTATTTCTTTTGTTTTCCATTAAATGACCTGCTGAAAATGATCCATCCATTATTTATTATTAAATTATTACACTTTTTAAGTTTATTTCTTATCATTTGTCGTAACAAAATAAAAACAGTAATTATAGGGGGAAAAAATCAGAAATTATAAACAATTTAAACTGACCCGAATCTAACTCAAATACCTAAATGTTTATTTAATACGGAACATTATTTAATAAAATAAAAATAAATAAATAATTACATTTGCTGCAAGATTTTTGTACCCTTTTATATTATGACCTGCATCATTTTGGCCAATAAATAAATTAATTAATAAATAAAAGTAAACAGACAGTAGTAATAATTATTTATTTTACACAAACATTATTATATTATTAATTATGGCATTTCTAGTTGGTTGTTGATCATAGTAGTATTTCTAAAATACTAATTAAAAATGTTAAATGTGATGTAAATATATTCAAATATTTTTTTCTTATAGCACATTGTTACTGTGGTAAGTAATAATAATAATAATAATTATATTATATATTAAAATTTGTCATTTATTTTTATATTAATTATTACCAAATAAATAACTAATTAAATGACTAATAAAAGTATTAGTAATAATTTATTATCACAATATTATCCTATTATATATTACATACATCTGTTATATAATTCTATTATTGAAAAATATGTTATTAATTTATATATTATATTAATTTATTATTAATCATTTATTGTGTCATACATAACAAAAATAAATATTATTCTTTACAGCAGTTTAGGATTTTTATTTTTATTTTGTGCAAACTTAAAGGTGCTTTAGACAGAGCAATTATATAAACTGAGATTATCAAATAGATTGAAATATTTAAAGTGATGGAAAAAAAATAATAAATAAGAACAAAAGTGTGTCTAAATTCAGCATTGGATAAATAGTTATAAATAATCTAGAAAATATGTAATGTGTTATTTTTTTTTTGTTTTGTTTTGTTTTGTTTTTAGCTTCTATTTTTATTCTGCCACATGACACCGCTAAATAGAGATTTCCTCACTCTGTTAATCACTGAATTAATGAACAGTTGATATAAACCCAGGCAGAAGATCAGGAGGCGTGGAGGAGTCCGGCGTGTTTGTGTAATTTTTACCCGCCGCTCCTGCAGAGTCCCGTGACGTGGCACGTGTGTGTCATCATACACTCCCTCAGTGAGAAGCTCCTGGTGTGGTTACCAAGGCGACAGCCCCTGGGACCTCACAAACAAGAGCAAATATGTGACGACGGTTTTACAGATCACTAACTTTCGCAGCAGAGGTGCTCACTTTCATTAGCGCAAAACACTGCATAGGTTACAGATTACATTCTAACGAGGAATCTGGGAAGGGCATCATGGGGGGACGTATCATTGGTAGACATGCCAAGGTTGATGTGGAAAATAACCTCCATCCCAGTGTACACCACTGACCACCAACAACAACCGGGACCACCTCTGTGGCGTCCCATCTGGGGTATTTTCCTGGGACAAGGCTCCGGGTTTCACCGCAACCCTGACCAGCTAATGAATAAATGAACAAACGGATGAATAA